>NC_040234.1:9282760-9587582 GCF_001444195.1 Xiphophorus couchianus | reverse complement strand
AATGAAGCGGCGACACTGTTTTCACTCATCGGCCTACAGAAACAAGAAGTGAAAAGGTCTGAATCCACCAGCAAGCTTCCCATCCGATCTGTAAAGAAGAAAGAAAACATCAGTCGGACGTCGTCTCTAAATGTCGATGAGGTCGTCTCCGCTCTCGTCGCTCTCCACAGTCAGCTGACGGGTCCACCACTTTTTCACCTCTGACCCCGAAGAGGCCTCGTCGTTGCCAGGGTTCATCTTGCAAACAATAGATTTGACACTCGTACGACCTGACAGCAAAAAACAGAGAATTTGCAGAGAATATTGAGTACCAATACTAATTTTGACTATTCTATTTTGACAAACTAAAGGTTTACTTGAGTCAAGATCAGTACCCACAACCCATAGGCTGTTCTGAGATGTAGCTTTCATGTATCCCGGCTATATTGTTGTGGATTGTTGCGAGGATAATATATACACCCAAATTTTCCTTTCCTTTTCAAATCTGTCAATTTGATATCTTCTGTGACCTTTAGCATTTTGAGAACTATTATCACTCTGCTGACACTATAATGGGCAAAAAAATGCTAACTGGGGAAACGTGCACAAATAATTGAAGACACTGCTATGCTGGTCGCTGAGAAACTGAAGTATGTCACGTTTTTCAGGATGTACTTTAACAATTTTGTTCAAATCAGATCACCAAAAAGATTTTTTATTTTGAAGAAACATCAGCAAACCTGCACATTCGCTCAGGCAACTGTTCCATGACATGACAAGTGACTGAGATCCAATCATAAATGGTATTCATTTCATATTGTGATTTTATTTTTACCATCAGGTGTGAATATACTGCTCTCTTCACTTGGAACATATTCACCCAGCACCGCCGTTAGCACCATATCTGAATAGTCTCTCAGAATTTCCAAAAACACATCTCAACTTTTATAAAAAAAAAAAAAAGGTTACAAGCGTTAGCTTCCTCGCTTTCCCTAGCAGAGTGAAGACGAGGAAGTTTTTGTTCAATTTTACACAATTCTCTTTTACAAAATCTGTAACTTGTACAAGAGAGAGTACAGAAGCAAACAAACCTGCAGGCAGCCGCCACTGTCCCAACTTTCTCTGTGGTCTCCCCAGGTCTGTGGAGTCCTGTCTGTACCCTCCTCTGTCTGACAACGTGGGGCTCAGAAGCTGCTGGAGGCCACTCATCTAAACAAAGACGAGATACTTTGTTGCACCAGTGCAAAAGCATACCTGCTGATTGTGTGATGTGTCTGCGTAAAATCACGCTGCGAGCGTGTGAGACTGTGTGTGCAGCCGTGGTTTAGATGTGGGGGCTTTACCTCAGGCTGCGAGGGGTTATCTGGGTTGTTAGCATTGTGGTCTTCACTCGGCACCGTGGTTTCTATGCTGGGAGGGTTGAGGAAAGAGCTCAGCTCCTGCTGCTGGCTCTCTCTCAGGCTGTGGATGATGCTGCACGACTGATGCTGCTTCTGTAAGCATGCACGCATTAAAGGACAGTGTCATGCACGGACAGGGAACGCACTTGTGAGTCAAGCGTGGAAAAAACAAGCATGGTCTGCTGAGTGACTAACCGCCCGAATGCGTTTAAGGCATTTCTTGAGCCACATGCGGATGGTCTGCTTGGCGACCTCCTCTTCAATGGTGTACTCCAGCTGTTCCCTGGCCAACAGCTCCTCCAGCTGGAGAGACTTCCTAATGTCCACCGAGCGATATGACAGCATGCTGGGCAAATGTACACATACGTCTGATTAATATTTTCCTAAAGACAAATTTTTATAGCACATTTTTGTTTTTAAATGATGTGATTTTTGTCAGATTTTAGATGGCTGTTGAAAGAAAGACCCATAAACTTCTTGTTTATCAGTATCCTTGTTAAAAATCAATAAAATGCCATTTGATCAAAATTTGCTCATGAGTAGTGTTACTCTGGAGTGATGCTACAAACCCCAAGAAAATGTTTATAGAGTGTTGGATTTAAGTAAGGTGAACCTACTTCCACTCTGGTAAAGAAGGTTCTTTACCTTGTTCAGAAGAAAATATTAACCTCCATTTTCAGGAAGAACAAAATGTTTTTGGTTCTAACCTCAAAGAAAACACTTGGAGCTTTGAACTTTTCAGATGAATGCAAGGTTTAAGTAGCGCTAATTAATCTGTTACACCATTTGGTATGTTTTCCATTTTATTACAAGAACAAGAAATGTAACAAATAATAGAAGATGCATTTAATGAATATACTGTATATTGCATTTATTTCTTTCATTTTCCAATACACACTAATATTTTTCCACTTTTTATTTAAAAAATAGTCCTTTCCTTGTAGTGTTTGTGAAATCAGAGTTAGAAACCTCAAATGTTCTTCAATGTATGCAAGTCAAATCAAACGACATTATTGTGCTGCACGTCATCTGAGGTTGGACGATGGGTAGGTGAAAGGTAGAAATTTTGAATTACAAAAGTTCACTATGAGTTTTTGCCAGATACTTTTACAGTGGAACGGCTTTAAATGGGAAACCGGCAACAAACGCAGGTCGTAATGAAGACGGAAAGGGGGGAGTGAGGAAGGAAGGAAGGAAAAAACAGATCGACAGATGGAAAAAATAATGTCAGGAGAAAATGAGTTGGACGCCATTTCCTTTCTTTAGCCCAACAAGATGATTGGTTGATTTAGGTCTGAGGCCAAACTTGTTCGGAAACCTCAGTATTAAAGTATTTAACATGAGATGGGTTGTATTTAACATTGTGAGTGCATAAGTAAGACAATATGTAGCACTTGACCGTCACCTCAGCACATCATGAAATGTCACATCTCCTCCACTGTGAAGTCGCTCCATTTCATAGCACATGTGTTTAAACAGGAGTTTGTCCTTGTCCAGGTCCACTTCCAGCCTTCCTCTCAGCAAACGAAGCAGAAACTTCACCCTGGATGTTGGGATCACTCCCTATATATATATATATATATATATGAAAAACAGGAACAAAGGTAAAGGGTTTATTAAGATATGCTGACATGATGACAAAAGCTTTTCAGGCAAAAAATGTTTCATAAAAAATGTCATTAAGAGTTTGTCAAAGCATAGCAAGGATAGCAAAGTCCACCGCAAACCTTTGCATTTCTGCTACACGTGCCTTGACTGAACAATTTTGTATTGAAATTAAGTGAAGGCTAAATTTTAAGGAATCAAACCTTTAATTAAAGATCAGCTTCTCTAGTTACTTTCTCGCCTCCCTCACATGCTCTCTATATTAACCCTTAGTGTCCTATATGGTTTTCACAAACATCCTTGCTAATTTCTGACCTCGCGTTTGTCATCCACCATGTTCCAGATGATTTGGAAGTGCCTCAGGTCGTTATAACTCAGCAGCTGGTCTTCTTCAGTGGAGTAGAAGAGAGAGAAGTTCTCCACAATGATGGCTGCAGCAAAAATGTTAGAATAGATAATAATGGATATATAATCATTAATATATAGCTTGCATTGCAACAGTCATCTTTAGAGTGATCGCATCAAATTGGGCTGCTAAATTCAGAGTTGTAGCTCTGATAGTAAAAACAAAATGTAAAAATGATATTAAATCAATACATATATTAGAAATAGCTTTAATTCAAAAACAACAAATAATCTTCCCTCATTAAAATAGCTAAATCATTGAAGTAAATAGCTTGTTATTGCTGGTGTTGAGCATAAAGCTTGAAGGGAGTTTTAACAGGAGAGTAATCAAATGTTTAACTATAGGTTTTGTTTCCTAATTTTACCACAGTTACTGGTATGTAAATGAAAAGGCTATTTGATACCAACAAAGAAGAGTTGCATAGATATTTATAGTTATGGAAATCCTGCACTCTATGTTTAATGGAAGTGCAGGAACAAGATCCAGCTTGGACCAGAGTCTAAGCTGGAACAAAAGTGAAACGTAGGTCAACATCAAGTCTTGAAGCACATTTATAAACCCCTCAAATCTCAGTAATTAAAAATGTACTTTTAGTTAGGAAACAAAAAAAAACTACATTTACGTATTGAAAGATTAATTTTTTTTTTACCTTTGATCTAAAGTATGTCTTGTAACATTTATAGATTAGCAACAGGCTTTATCTGTATTCACATTATAAAACAGATTTCAAGGAATGTCTTTAGCCAATCTCAGGTATTGGATTTGAGGCTTTTCTGTTAAAAGGGCCGTATTCGAGTCACTAACAAAACTCAACTCCTGATGTTAAGTTATTTTCATGCCCATAGTTGGGCACATTATTAATCTAAGGAATCTCAGTTTTTCCTAAATACCAAAGTATGTCATCCTTTCCGATTATGTTCACTGTTAGGCAGAGGCAAGCTGCACTTCCTGTCTGAATGTGTCATGTGATGTTACCAGGAAACTGTAAAGAGAAAACTGCTCAAACACTAGTTATTAAATATTAACTCACTTAAATTTACACAAAATTAGCCGGACGTTAATAAAGCTTCCACTAATATCCTTACTGGTTCTAAACTAAGTACATGACAGACCATGATTATAAAAGACACAGAACAGGCACAGAAAAAACACTGACCTACAAGAAGGTTGAGCATAATATATGCTATGATAACATAGAATGAACAAAAGTAAATCAATGCTCCTGCATAGTTGCCACAATCAGTCTCCCAGTACCGATGTTTGTCAGGGGTGCAGAATGGAGGTTGAACCTAGAAACCGTAAAAAAAACAAAAAACAACAAAAAAAAAAACAAGCAAGTAATATTTTTTTATCATAAAAATTTCAACAAAACTTTACATTTAACAAACAGGAAATTAAAATAGAGCATGCTGAACTTAGTAAACTGTTAAAATACTTTTTTTTATAAAACAGTTCTGGTCTGGAACTGTTTTATAAACAACTGCAAACAGTTATTTATAAAACTACTGAACTGGAGGTCAGAGTATAACTGTAGTTTTTGATCGACAGCAAAAAAATGTTTCAACCTTTCAGTAGAAAACTTCAGCATAGGTTTTTTGGTAACATTTATTTAGAGGGGTGTGCATAAGGCTGATATGACACTGTCACATATATGACATAACACCTGTCATGAACATGAAGGAGTCTTCATGAATGTTTATGGCAGTTGTCATGCAGTGTGATTTGGTAAATAATGTCAGTTTTAATGCAAAGTTGACACTTTTAATGGACTTTTAATGCAACTTTCAATGGAACTTTGCGTTAAAAGTGTCATTATTTACAGAATAAAGCAAACTTGACATTTTTAATGCAAGTTTTAATGGAACTTTTCATTAAAAGTATCATTATTTACAGAATAAAGCAAACTTGACATTTTTAATGCAAGTTTTAATGGAACTTTTCATTAAAAGTATCATTATTTACAGAATAAAGCAAACTTGACATTTTTAATGCAAGCTTTAATGGAACTTTTCATTAAAAGTATCATTATTTACAGAATAAAGCAAACTTGACATTTTTAATGCAAGTTTTAATGGAACTTTTCATTAAAAGTATCATTATTTACAGAATAAAGCAAACTTGACATTTTTAATGCAAGTTTTAATGGAACTTTTCATTAAAAGTGTCATTATTTACCAAATGACACTCATGGCAACAGTCGTAAACGTGTTACGTCATATTTATGACAGTGTCATGTCGGTCTTGTGCACACCTCTTTAAATAAAGTGTTACTATGTTTTTTTAGATTAGGAACACATGATCCTCCAGTATGTTCCTTTATCTGATGTATTTGCAGCTCATCTTACCATGCAGTCATGCATGATCTTATTCCAATCTTCTCCTGTGACAATACGGAAAAGAACAGTGATGGCTTTGCCTGCTGTGGAGAAGTTGGCATGCCTGCCATTTGAAGAAAAAAAAAAGAAAAAGAAAAAAATCTAATAACTGTACAAGGACATGATTTACTGCATCTCCAGCCTCCAGCTCCTTTTGCAAAGAGGAAGAAAACAAAACTAAACAAGAAGGTCAGAAAATAAGCAATAGTTACCGGTTTATGTTCTCGCCGTATTTGACCGTTCCAAAGAGAACGACTCCAGCGAAAGCGTAGCACAGGAGCAGCAGGAACATACCCACGATGATAAAGAAGCTCTTGTACATGCTTACCACCACGGTCAGCAGCAGCATCTTCAGTGTCACCTTCACGGATCATACACATGTATTAAGAGCCGCAAGATTTTATGCCGTAAGGGTAGAAATTATTTATGAGGTAAAGGGGAGGTGATTTTGAGGCAAACATACTCACATGTTTCCCACATATCGTGAAGAACCTGAAGACGATCACACACGTTCCCATCATGTATGTATATGCATTCTACAGGGGCATATATAACAAAAATATACATTTAAAAAAAAGACAGTTGCATGTGCTGTACTCATCTCATAAATAAATTCCGCTTGGTGAAAAAAGATATTTCTCTAACCAATAAGGAAAAGTGCAGAACTATCCAAATGACACCAAGTGAAGTGACCAGAAGATCGTAACGATTTCGTCGGCTCTGCCAGTACCCAGCTGGAGACATGGCTATCAGCTTCATTGTCACCTACAAAACAAACCAACAAAAAAGAAAACATCACAATATGTATCTATCATGTACATACACTGAAGGAAGTGATCAAAACGTATAGAATGATAAGAGGCCCAGGCAGAAACAGACTTACTTCCAATACAAATATAAAGGTGAAGACTACAGACATGGTGGCAAGAGGAAAGGTAACTTTGTCATCACCTACATCCCACTGTAGAAGTAAGGAAATACATTTAATTTTATTTGTAGTGAAAGACAAGAAAGAAAATTATGGTGCAATTAAAAATATAGATGTTACCTTAACTGACAGCAGGACAGACTGTGCCAAAACCAAGACAGCTATGCCGCGTTTGAAAAAGGGATGCTGAGTAATGTCATACATCTTAGCCCGGAAACCTCCATTCTCTGTGAAAAGAACATATATGACATGAAAAAAAAAAATCTAATTTCCCAAATTTATAGTGCTTTGCAAAACTATTCACTCCACATAATTGTGAAGTGGAAGGAAAATGATACACGGTTTCAAGTAAACATTGAAACATAGCTGTTCTGTGATGCACTCATAACATCACAAAGACCAATGAACACACCAGACAGGTCAGAGATAAAGTTTAAAGGTGTTAGAACAATATCTCAAGCTTTGGATATCTCATGTTAGCTCTCTAGAATTCATTAAAGTCAAAGAGTACAATACTGTGGTATTCTATCAATCATCTGAAAATTGAAAAAAAAAAAGGCAAAATGCAAACCTACCAATACCAAGACCTGACTGTCTACCTCAACTGACAGGATGAGCAAGGAGGGAATTGCTGACGCTTAGTACCAAACTGAGCCGATGTTTCCCTTCCATCCGACTGAAGTTGAGCTATTTTCTAAAGAATGGGTAAAAAGTAGAGTCTGTAGATGTGCAAAGCTCGTAATTCAAATTCATAAATACTTTTTTGATCCCAAAGGGAAATTAAATAAATTCACCCCAAGATGAATGGAGATAACTGCATGAGAATCCTGGGAGAAAAGCAGGACAGCAACCCTAAACATACAGCAAGAGGTAAAATTTTGTGGGTTATATCAGAAATTGAGAATGATTAGAGTTCACTTGGAAATCCTGAAAAATTATCTGTTAGAGACACTCTTCAATCTGAATGAGATAGAGAAATTTGACAAAGAACAGTCAAAAATTTGATTGTCGATGCAAAGTTAATGATACGGGGAGCTAAATACTGAAATGGGCATCACATTTTTTTTCATTTGGATGTTTTTGGATTATTTTCTCTCCACTTAACACTGTTGTGCTACTTTGTGCTGTTCTGTAGCATAATAACCACAATGAAATACACAGACGTTGTTGGCTATAATGTGACAAAATGTGATCAAAGTCAAGTAGTATGAATACTTCTACACAGCACTGAAACCATCTCAAATCTCGTCAGTGCAGTATCCTTCAGTGTCCACAAGATGGCATTTATTTACTGTCTAGATCTGATTAAGACTTGAACAGATTTCTGTTATGCAGCTTTTGCAAACTTTTATTCATACAGATGGGTGGGCGTATTGTCAGGAAATAACACAAACAATAAACTCAAATTTGGTAATAGACAGTGAGGCTTTAATGTTTGCTCGAAGGCAGTAATTTCAGAAAGTCAAATACAATTTTAAGTAGAACCATCCGTCTGATAAGCATATTTGCCAAGTTTTGCAATCTTACTTGAAGCTTTAAAATCACATTTCAAGCATAACATATTTATGTCTTGGATGTCGCTAGTTCCTGCGTTGGAACTTTTATGTTGTTGCTGCAAGGTTTCAAAAATTAGCTCACTTCACTGGCACTATTTTTGCATTTAATTTTTCACAGAGCTTTCAATCAGTTTCAGCATTTGCAAAGCGTAAGCACTGACCACACTGACGTTTTTGCAGGCATGAAGACGTAATCAGCTCAGTGCTCTAATGGCTCACCAGCAACAAACACCTCTGGATGTGGATCAGTCTGGTTGTGCAAGCTGGGGTAAGCGGCACTGCTGACTAAAACCAAAGCCATCGATTTGCTGTTAGTTCTCAGCCCTGCCTGTACTAACAAGCAATTTCCCACGGTGCCTCCGAGGCGCCTTGACTGTTCCCATGACTCTAGTCACATAACCGAGGGAAGCGGCGTGAATCTGTGGTCAAACTCAATAAGGATGCAGTGTTTCCCTATGCTTACCACTTAGACATGCATGAAAGAAAGCTGGATGTTTGTGTACAAGCATAAATTGACACCAGAGTTTGTTTTTAAATTCAAGTGAGGTGCGAGAATGTGATTAATTTCCTTGTAGAAGGATGTGACATTCAGTGTCTAAGCCATTTGCTTGATCTGCCTTCATATTCGGGTTTTGCTGTTACTGCTGCTAGTCATCATTTGAGTGTCACAATTAATTCCTCAAGGCATCAATCCGCAGCCAAAAACAAGGACTATTAAATATGAATTAATCATGCAGGTGCTGTTTAGCGATGAGCTAGCAGACACATGCACGCAGTACACAATCAATCACAGAACAGGGGCGGACGTGATGTTTTTATAATGTTAAGCTTGACGCTCTGGCTCTGTATTGTGTCCTGCAGTTATTCGGAAAGCCTTTGATGTACATTTTTCCGCATTAGTATGCTTCATTGTACCTGGGCGGGGGGGCAGGTGGAGCGGTTGGGCTATTTTCAGTCGGCTCTTCAGATCCTCCCATCTCCTCTGGTCCACTGTTAGCAGGGCAGTGCCCTGAAAGTCAGAGAAGAAAAAACCAAAACACTGAAATCATGAAGTTGAGGCAAAACACAGGCACTGTTCCTTGGAAAAAATATTGACAGAAATTCGTCAATAGTAGTATTTCTATCCATTGCTTCTACTTTGTTCTCATTGAAGTTCGCTATGACGACTCCGACGAACAGCGTGAGGCCAATCATGCATCCCAGAAACACAAAGACATGGATGTAGATGCCATGGATCTGCAGAGACATAGATGTATGAGTTAAAGCACAGTAATGATTATTTCTGTTTAATATAGAAAAAAAAAGTACAGGGAAAAATGATTTTAGCTGAAGATTATTACCGGCCCAACTCGGTGAATAATGACATCTCTGACCTCTACCCAGCCTTTGAGGGACAGAACTTCAAAAAGAGCCAACATAGCATTGCCGACATTGTCAAAGTTAAAATTTCGAGGATTTGCCCTGGAAAGTCAGAAGATTGGTTGATACAGTCACTGGTTTTGTATAGCGGCTTTATAAGAAAAATAATATCAGAACAAGGAAGTCTTACCAGACTCTTGGTACCCAGAAACCAGGTTTCTTCTCCTCAGCCGTCAGCTTCAGGTTGAGATTTCTGGAAACACTCACATTTATCCGGAAGATGCCATAGCAATCCTCCTGTGTAAGATCACACAGTTTAAACAATAAATGAATAAATAAACAACAGCAAAGTAGAAACAAGTTTTTGTTGTGGTCTGACTTGCTGATTCTTAAGAAAAAGATGATAATTGTGCTGCAAATTCATTAAGAAGGGTGGAAGTTTTGAATCAAGTAGTAAAAGAAAGAGCTCCAAGATCATTTTCTTATTTGCGTCAATGTATTTGTCCATGACCTTTAACACATTTTTAACCAAATATATACAAGTAATGTATATTAGACTATATGCTGTTACTTGATACAGTTACAGACAGAAAATTGTTGAAGTTCTTAGTATTAAAGCATTTAATGAAAAGGAGAGAAAAGCTGATTTGTCTGTGTTTGACCTTACAAATTAAAGATGATTAGGGAAAAAATTTCTGGTTTCAAACTCTAGTTAAATGTTGAATTTTAATTGCTGTGAATTTACTTCATAATGTTTTGTTTAATAAAATAACATTAAAGTATTATATTTAAGGTAAACATTATCCTCCAGATCCATATGCAAGTCATGATAGGAACATTAATACTAAGATAATTCCCACAGTTCATCAGAGAAGTAGCTTTGATATTTTCATTCTCATTAACAGTTGATAAAATAAAGACATTAAAACACACAAAATAGTAACAAGACAAAAATCTAATGTAAGAACTAGAGAATAAAAGTTAGTATAAGACAACATATCAGCTAAAACCTGTAGAAAAGTATCAAGACTGCTTTTAGAGACCAGGACGTGCAGGAAAGGAAAGTTTATAAGGAGATTATCTTTCTTTAAGTACCCGTTTAAGGATTCGTGGGTCGTTGCATTTGGCCAGCTTTCCGGCGAACAGTTGAACTCCAAAGCTTGCGAACACCAGCATGAGCGTGAGAAGCAGAATGGAAACCTGAGAGACAATTATCAAAGAGCAGAAAAGCCGAAGGAGTCCAACTCCAGACTACTAAATCAAACTCGCAAGATTTTGAAAAGTTGTACTTGAGCACTAACCAGGAAAATCTCTTTGAATCCTTTAAGAACCTCCCGCACAACCTTCCTCATCTGAGGAACCAGCTTGAAGATCCTGAGCGGGCGGAGGCAGCGCAGCATCATCAGCAGCTGAGCTCCAGACTCAGGGGGGACGTCAGCAGGAAGCCAGCAGAGAAAGATCAGACTCAACTACAGTGCGGAACAAAGCACAGCAGAGAGACTTAAAAAGAAACCTTATAACACCTACACTAAGGAAAACAGGATAATAATATTACAATAAAACCATAGAGTGCCTTAGGATAAAAGTTTTTTGTGATTAGATGGTAAAAACACAACTATGTAAATGTCCGCAAGTCTAAACAATGGTGTACTCATATGAATAAGAAGATGGCTGAAAACCTGCATTAGATTAAAAAATACATTTGATGTGTCAAGGCACTCTTCGAGTCTTATTTCAGGATTCCAACAAATGTATAAAATTTCAGACATTTTCAAACTTTAATTTCCAGCTACAGAAGATTTGTCTTATACAGTAGTCATGTTTTATCATCTGGATAAAACCTGGCTTCAGGGTTATTTTACACTTATGTGGGCAGCAGTTCCATTTCAAAATCTGTACCAGTGGGGCTTGGAAAAGTCATGATATGAATTCTGATTTGAAATCTATCATTGCAAACATAAATACAGAATAAGAAGAATATCTCCATAAAAACAAATCTTGCCCTTTATTGAATCAATTATTAAATCCCAACACCAATTACAATAAAGAATAGAAAAATTGCATTAAATCCCATTTTGAAACCTGAATACAGAATTTATTGTTCTTTTTACTGATGCTACAGCAGAGGAATATTTCATTCAGCAAAAATATCAATCCTAATCATCCAGTTATTTGGGGGGATTTACAAATAATATATTATTTTTTTTATTTTTTTTTAGTTTCAGGATGATTAATTCTTATCCCAATAATGCTTTCATCCCTGAAACAAAACAATATTGTCTGCCACTCATTGACACTTACAGGAGTTTTGGTGCAAGAACTTAACGTAGAATTATACAAGAAAATAAAGATGCTAAATAATGACAGAAAAACAACTCCTGACAAATGTGTAGGCCGATGGGCAGAATTATAAAACATCATGAGTTTATTTTGTTGTTTTTCGTACATCAATATTGCAAAGAGCCAAAACAGAAAGGGTGGCAACATCTTTCTTGTGTGTTTCACTTTGTTTGAAAAGTCTACATTAGCACCGTCATATTTTTTAAAGAACTCAATACTCTGTTTTTCTCCCCATAGTAAACATTATTATTATTATTTTTGCCTCAGAATCATATCACTTAATATATTTAAAGGAAAAAGCCTATTTCTCACAAGATAGATGAAGATGTCCATCACTCCTCCAAAGTCCCGGATAACGGCTGTAGGAGTGAAGAACAGACCGTCGGCCATGATCTTTAGGTTGAGTTCGATGCTCATGAATATCACAAACACATACTCCCCAATCTGAAACAGACGTCCTGATTACGGCAACATCTGTTCCTCCGTGAATCTGCTTGTCGGCACATGTGACCGACCGTCCATCTGGGATATAATACCTGCAGAGTGGGGACGTGCATGACCCTGGTGAAGGGTGATTCAAACATCATGGAGATGCAGGAGCAGATGGTCACCACAATCATCACCCAGTCCAGATAGGTGACTAAGCCCAGAAGATCGCTGTGAGGACAGACACATCAGTAGCAATTTATGAGGTAGTTTCAAAAAGCAGATGAGGAATTTTAATTAGTCTACAGTTCAGCTATTAGCATGTGGCTGAAACACTGGATATGACGCAAAGGATTGCAAATTAACTCACAAAACAGTAATTTTACTGTCTAGTGTGCTACGTTCACTTTGATTCTAATAGAAACTGTGCTTAGCTCGTCCTCTTTTTATCATACGTACTTTTAAACACACCGCAAGTCATTAATTACTTTTGGCAAATATTAGCAGTTGTAACTCAAACTTTCTTTCAATTGTGTTACCAATTACATCAAGAGTAGGGAATTCCTGACCTTTGAAGCCAGTGTCCCACATGGTTTATATGTGTCACCTCTACAAGACATTAATCAAATGGTTGCATAATCTCAGCTTGTCAACGAGTTGTGCGGGAGCCTGCTAGTGGCATATTTATTTCTTTCCCCAGAGAAAACTGTGGATTTCTTTTTATGCTAATAAGTACATATGTAGAGGAAATTCAGGTAAAGTGAGTTTGATAAAAGAGAAAAAAAAAACCCAAACACATCAAGTGATGTATCTGCAGATTCAGTAACAGATGCAGCTTTTCTGAACTTTGTTTCACAATGACTAAGATGTAATGCATATAACGTACTAATCCAAACTACAGTTTTGGAAAGAACACCTGACGAACAATTATGAGCCACACTTACTACAGCTGATGGTATTTGGTGTTCTTCACGGCTCCTGTTATCGGGTCAGTTTTTGATCTAGATATGAAAGACGATGAAACAGAAAATATACAATAACGTTATGGTTTTACAGTATATTTCAAAGGTTTACATCACCCTAAGTCAGTCATTTAATGCAGATCAATTATTATCATTGATCATTTTGTTTCCAAAAGAAACTGGACATGGAAAAAGTATCAGCAGTCGGATATTTATTATGTATCTATTTGGACAAATCTTACGCATTGAAGCGTGCCCGGACGATCACCCTGCAGAAGTTCCTGAAGCGATGCTCACGACCCACAATGAAAAGAGGCTTATCAAAGTAAGGGTGGTTTTCCCTCAGCTCCTCCTCCTGAACCTTTCTGCTCAGACAAGCACAGAGGTTGTGTGGCAAGCAGATAATCATGCAAAGGGATTACAAGGAAAGAGCACTGTGGATTTATTTTTTAAGGTTCTCTTTGCTGTGTGACTCTTTTTCCCTGCAAATACCTTTTCATTTCTGCCTGTTCTTTCTTTTCTTGGATCATCTTGATCTCACTGTCCTCCCTCTGAGCATTGCGGTAGCGCACTGTGCTGGAATGCTGGTGGAAAAAAAAACATGGCATAACATGCCTTTGGATTGAATTACTATCACTCTGCGTAAAAACTAATGGCATAAATACATACTTGCATGCGGTGTTTTGCTCGTAATTAAACGCAAACATGATTTAATTTGTAATGTAACTGTTTTAGTACTAAAAAGAAGAAAGGAAAAGAAAAAGAGAAACAAATTGGATGTAACTCAGGATGTATGCTTACATCCTGGGTGAGCGTTTCCAGCGACTTCCCCCGGCTGATCCTCTGACTGGTGGATCCATGTCGCAGAGATCTGAGGAAACGGTGAGCAAAGATGAGGAGCATTCACGGCTTAGTACTGGACGTCAACAGGAATACATGCTAACTTAAATGTGTGCCTGTGTATGCATGTGTCAGACCTGCGCTCTTGTCGTATATGGTGCTGCACACTGAGTATTGAGCGTTCTTTGGCTGGCTGCCCTTCAAAAGAACCACTCAGAATCCGCTGCCTGGTGCAAGCCCTGGGAAACAAGACAAGAGTTTTCTCAGTATCAGTCGAAAGGCGGTTAAGAAAAAAAACCTCTTTGTAAAAAGCATCTCAAACATCCCAGGTTTAATCCATAGTTTTGTCATCTGAGTTGTCCAGTATCCACACCCATTAAACTTTTCAGCATTTTGCCACACAACTAATAACCACCAACTTTGGTCCATTTCATCAGGCTTTTTCGTGATAATCCAACACATAAATTGAAAATATCAAGAGGAAGAAAAACGCGTGGTTTTCAAACTGCCCAGTGTATGTAAGCCAAAAAGAAAAAATCATCTCCATGGTGAGCCACAGTGGTAGCAGCATCATGCTTTGGGGTTGGGTTTATTTATCTGGCAGACAAAGATGATTGGATATTACTGAACATTAAGAGGACTAAAAAAGACATGCAAAAGATGCAAAAGACTTCAGACTGTGATTAAACATGTGTTTCCACTGCAGGAAGCGTTTCTGGAACCAGAGACATTTACTGAGGTAGTATGTCTCCACTGCATTTCTACTGCAATGGATAGCAATTTAACCTAAAAACGACCCAGGTCTGAATAAAATACACAAATAAAAACTGCAATGTGACAAAATGTGAAATAGTTTAAATTGGTCTTATTACTTTTGAAGGTACTTTGCATTGTTCTGAAATGTTAAGGGTTAGAGTTTCTTTTATGTGTGACACAGGGCTCTAATAGTTTCAAAGATTCAAAGGAGTGCTAACGACACGATGGGCATCGACTCTGTGCAACACTTTGTAATATTTATAGCAACTCGGAGGGATTACTTGTTAATTGGTCATAAGCACGGATGAATGGCTGCTTCTGCTACAGAGTGTGAGTTTGCATATGTCGGTATTTGGGTCTAATTGCATGTTCGCGTGGAAGATGGCGAGCCAGACAGAACGTGTTATGACTCCTGATCTGCTGTCCGTCTCTCAGACAGACAGAACATTTGGGCTGCGCAGATTGGACACAGTGTTTGCAATCTAATCTGCACTTAGTGCCATCTCTGCCATGCTGAACAGCGAATTATCCATTTACTTCTTTGCGACAGTAAATTAGTCTGAAGTGGCACTGAGTGTGTAGGTGTATATATATATATACATAAAAAGTGAGAAACGTTGACAAGTGGTGCTGCTGGTGCGACAGAGCTACATCTGATGCATCTACAATATTACTCAAGCGATGATCAGTCTGGTTCTAATTTTGCATCTGTGCACCAATGCAGTCGTTTTAAGAACAAAGAACCGGTACTGGAAGCCTGAATGAATTGAAGCATTTCAGATATAATTTGAGGACCAGAACAAAAATGTGTTGTAAGAAAAGCCGATTCATTTATATGAGCACAAAAGTAAGAGGACATACAGTAACTACAAATACAATACTTCTATTTATGGACTCTTTCAAATGCAAAAGTACCTCCTTTGAGAATGTTTTGCCTCTTGTTTATGGATCGCTGCAACCGCCATTTGATTCTAACAAATAATACTCAGCTGTGTTCAGGTCAGATGACAAATTTGGTCATACCAAAACTTTTTCTTTTACAGCAAAGTTCAGGATTTGCGTTGTGTCATGAGCCATCAGTGCTGTAAATTGCCACTGGATTTATCGTTGCAGTTTTAGACTAAACTGGAACAAATTGTTTGAATAAATCTTAATAATTATCCCAGAATCATCACTTCGTCAAGCCTCATCCTCCTCCATTGCTTAATCTTTGTTTGCTTTACGCATCTTGGTAAAGAATCAAATAAATTTTTTTTTGTGTTATTTTGTTAAACCTGGTCTGATCTCTAGGCTAAATTCTCTGCATTAAAGTTAATAAAAAGATGTCTTAATGATTGACATCATTAAAAATAATAAGCCATGTGCCTTGGTCAAAACATGCTCAACTCATCTACATATTTTTAAATTTCGTTCAAAGAAAACCATCTAAACTTAAATTACCTTACATATTTTTAAGGTCTATTAGAACCTCCGCTTCTACAGACATTTGTATGCACATAGAAAGCTCCTTTAAAAAATAAAATGCAAATGCAGCCAGCTGCTTTCCTTTAACTTTTTGACAATGGGCACTGCAAAGACAAACTATAATCCCCAAATGACATTTACTTTACGAGGTTAACACTGTGTAGGAGTCAATCTCTTAAAATTATTCTCCTACAGCTGATGCATGCAAAACTCACACAAAATAAGTTTTTTTGTAAAAACATTGTAAAGCCAAAATTGCGTGATGTAATGATCAATAAACATTCAAATAAAGCATCACATCAGAACACCAAACCCCACACCTACTGCGGTGATTGGGGTGTGTCTTACCGTAGGATTTTATTGACTGTCGTCTCTTTCTCCAAGAGGTTGCGGGCACGAATGCTAAAAATTGATCTGCGAAGCTGATAGAGCAAAGCGTGAGTGGGCATGAACTGAAAGTTTGATAATTGTGGTATGCCATATGAAAAGCTTGCCAAACACATAGCTGCAGACATTGTGTGGAAGTTATTGAGGGACATCATCAAGGTTGCTTAACATTCTTTATGCCTTAATTCTACACTTCTCTGGACTTAAATTATCATAGATGGATAGGAAACTAATGCATTGATGGAACAGAGATATCTAGAAATTGCATGCTAAATATCCTATCCATACTTATCCAGACCTGGATTATGTTTAATTTCAACTCCTAACTTTTATTAGACAGCATAAGAACCCTGTGTTAGAGTCTATTCTATGTGGACACAGAACATTCATCTTTATATGCCTCTAAAGCAGCCTATATATGTGTCTCTGTGTGTTTGAGAGAAAAAAAAAAACAACAAAAAGAGGGGAGGACATGATGTGTAACTAGAAGCAGCACGTGTAGCTACCTTTTGGTCAATATACTTGTTGTCTTCGATGGCTGATCGTTTGGAGTGGTCACAGGAAGAGGATGAAGCTGAGGGGAGACGGCGGAACAAACAGCTGGTATCCTGCTGCTGACGATCAATAAACTGCTTCATAAAACTCTCTCTAGAATTCACAGCAAACACGAATAACAACAGTGATGTTTACAACAGTTTACAACTCATGGCAGTCACATAGAGAGGTAAAGAAAATGGTCACAGATTTATTAAAAGGCTAAACTGTGTGAGAGCAAATCCATCTGCAAAATACATCAGTGGAAGCTGTTGCTGCAGAAGCCCAACATATGGGCTGCTGAGGGAGTGCTCTCTATACCGAGCAAAAAATAAAAAAATAAAAAATCCAGCTGTGCACTAATCACTAACTTAATAATACGACTTATTATGAAGTCTGCCGTACTGGATGGAATTTATCTCCCCTGCTAAAAGCTGTGCGACAAATGGGCCTCGATGTGAATGATTTTCTATCTGCAATAGAAAATATTTTCCCCTTTTCTTCCTTTGTATTTCATATTAGGCAATATAATGTGGACGACTTTGGGAAAGTGGTAGCAATGTTTACTCATTTTTTAAATGTGATGTAGGTTGAATTTCTGAAAAAAACAAATTGTAATATAGAACTCATATAGTCAACGAATGGACAGTCTAACATATTAATATGCTCAAGATCTAAACCATTCCATTTTAGCTTTAAATGCATGCTTCACCACCCCTTTCATGTTTCACAGAAAGGATGGTGTGTGTTCAAGTACAATTTCAGATTTTATTTCCCCAAAATGTATTTATTTTTAACAGGGACAGTGTAACGAACAGATTCACAGTATTTGTAAATATGTCAGATTATATCCCAAAGCCTCTTTCCATCTGCTTGTTCCTTCACACATTAACATAAATACCTACAAGGAGAATGTTATCATGTTCATTTTGATGTATTATTTACACATATTTTAATGCATTAACAGTTTTAATGCAATTAATTGCATTTTTCTTTTTCTACATAGAAAAAATCTAAATGAACTGGAATCTTTGAATTGTGTTTCTGGTTCAACTGTAATTCTGACGCACAAGTCGGTGTCTACAAACAATAGCAACTGACAAGAAAGCCCCCTTTTTTGGCCCTCTGGGGGTAAATTTTCTTCAAAAAGTGATCGTTGAAGTGTGAAACATTATCTTTGTTGTTGAGTTCATATGTCTAGTTATTCAATAATGTAGCAACAAAAGGGTTTTTGATTAACATTAGATTGCATTTATTTTTCAAAAGTTTTAATTGAGTCCCACCACTAATACACAACATAAGTCTCTAGAAACATGGCAAAAGGGACACACAAACCGATGTAATACAGCTTGCGTGTGCATAATACAGCAGAAAAAGTGACCCAATTGAATATGATTAACAAATGCCAAAGCTGCTATTGAGCATATAAAACATGATTATGAAAGCTATGTATAAAAACCTATTGCAAATATTCAACATTAAAACCCTTCTGGCCACGAACTCGCCGCACACGCTCAAGACATTAAGAAGACTTTTGTACCCACCTATTGCACATATTAACCACGACCACAAGACTGGTGTTGGCTGGCATGAAACCAGAATAAAATATAACTAGAGTTTTTGGTTGTAACAAGACATCAATGCGAAAAAGTTAATGTTAATATTTTTGTACGACCCTGTGATGGAATACCTGATTCTGGGCACAGTGAAATCAGATGGCAGCTTTGAGATCTTCACCATCTGAGGTCTGTTGGGGAACTTTTCAAAGATTCTGAGTCGTAAAGGGAGCTTCTCTTTGGTGTCTGCGTTGGCTTCGCTTTGCTTGAGCTGACGGGAGAAAAAGAGTGTGGGGTGTCAACTCACATTCAGAGCAGAACAGCATGAAAAGCTTCTGTAAAATGGTGAAATCAACCTTGATGACGCAACCACTGCGAGGAGAAGAGAGGGATTTAAACAAGATACAAGGGAAAAAGGGACAGAATCAGCTCAAGTGTAGACAGCAGGAACATTTGGGATTTTTGAAAACCTCAAATTATTCTCAGTATGTATGAATAATAATAATAAAAAAAAAAAAAAAAATCTGGGAGAGAGAATTTCTCAGTAGTAAAGGTGCAGCTTTATTTCTCTGCCTGATGATGGCAGCAACACACTTACCTACAACACACACATGACATACAATACAGACAACCACACAGAGGATGAGATCCCACTTACTTTTCATAATAGGGGGAAGATGGCAACAAAAGAAAAAAAAAAGAGAGATTACTTTGGAGTGGTTAATGGAGAACAGAAAAAGGAAGCGACAGAATAATGTGTGAGTGCACCCTGGCACACAATGGTGGAATAAAAAGATGACAAAGGAAATGAAACCAATTATTTCCATTTAATTACTTATGGGGGAGGCTGATTGAAATTCCCTTGCAGGTGTTGAGTGTCTGGGTGCCTGGAGATATCCTATGATGCATTGCTGATTAGGCCTGAAAGTGAACTAAATTTAAAGCAATAGTGATTGGCGGCATATCGTTCAGAGAAGGTAACAGTCGGGAAAAATACTGAATGGACTTAATGAATGTCTCCCAGTAAGAGTTGTGTGCAAAACGATAATATTTCTGCACAGAAGAATTTCTCTGCACTTATTTGATTTCAAGCTACCGAATGAGAGTGCAGTATACCTGCAAGCGGAAGGAAAGACATAAATGAGGAAATGAAGGTCTGTCGATCGGATTCCTGCTTCTAGCAGACAAAAATGTGGGCGTTTCTTTTTTGCCCTGAGTGGGTGAGTGGCACACTGGGAAGATAGAATTATGCAGCAGCATCTGCTTGCCTAAGCTTTCTGTCTATATTCTGGCTGCAGAGATACAGGCATGGTGTAAGGAGATGAATACCGACATTAAACTTGGTGAAGAGAGTCACAAAAAAGGAAAAAAAAGGTCTTGGACCTTACCATTGGGTCACATAAATGTTAACAGGTTTACTCAAACAGTGCTCTAAGAAAAATAAATAAATAAATAAATAATAATAATTTTGTCTGTTGGTTACCAATAGGTAAAGAAGCATTACCAATAGGTAATTGGTAATGACAATAGTCAATAGTCTTGACTATTGGACTTTCAGTACTGTAGTCAAGACAGCCTTTACCTACTGGAACGGTCAATACCAAACTGTTCAACTTGCCAACAGTGGGCAAGAGAATTGTATGCAGCCCAAAATTTTAGCACATTTTCCCATCACATTATGTGTCACAGTAAATTTTAATTCTAAGCAGGTCATACTGATAGATATACAATTTTATCACCAGCTAAGAAAGGTTTCCGCAGAGTATTTTGATCATAGTTGAAAAATTTGGTACACTGGCATTAACAATCTGAGATGATGTTGGTAGCCCACATATGTGCCATTACTACTATTACTAGATCGCAACAAAGACAAAACAACAACATTATATTATTAGTCAATCTGTCTTTTCAGATAAATATTAATTTACGTCCATATTACAATTCTTTGCAGTGGCTCCAACTTATGACCTATTTTCTTATCAATTCAGAAGCTGCACATAACCTAAAACACATGACAGGACTCTGTGGTTCAAAAAAAGTAAAACAAGTTTTCAAAACACGTACATACACAGCAGGATAGAAAACATCAGGTATCACAGCAGCTTCAGATAATGTATTCTGTCTTCACATACAAAGTCATATGCCAGATCTCAAAAGCTGTACACCCCACAGGCTGAAAGGGTGAGGATAAAGCAGCTCAAAAAATGGAAACATTCTCTTCCAGTGTAATCATTGACTGGATCATCAGAACGTTAAAATGCAAAGGAACAACAATGCGCTCAATGCAAGCAACAGCTCTTAATATCTCTAAAATCTGAAGAGTATTCATATGTTCAAGCCCAGGGATTATTTAGGAGCGAGAGGACAGAATATGTCTTACCCTCTGCCCGACTCTTATTTTGTTTCAACAACCAACCCAATTTATACTGAATATATTCCAAATAAAGGATTTAGCAGGCTTCCCATTGACCACTGAAAGCAGTCACCAGAACCCCACAACCATGTAAGGATTAAGCAAGTATAGAATATGGATGGAAGGGTTTAGCATTGGGAGCAGCCATGGCCAAACTGCAGAAGAGTGACATATAAATGTTCCAGAATAAAACTCAACTAGATTGTATTTTCAGTTATCAAAGTGCTTGTCTGAGAACATTTTATTATGCATGCGTGCAGGATCTCAGGCTAATTATTGTATGGTGTCTCCTGCAGCAATAATATACATTTAAGGGTTATTGAGTACTTGGATCTCAAAACAGATGGACCCAGCCAAAAAGAAATGAGGAGCAGAGTCCAGAGGATCACTCTGTGCCATAAAGTGCCTTGATGTAATGCAAACTAATGATTAAAATAAAGCCGCTCTTAAACTGTCTAAGATTCTAAATAAATAAATAAATAAAAAAGAGAGAAAAAATATATAATGCTCTGAAATGCTGAGACGCTTTGCACCTCACCTTACGTATATATACATTTTTAAAAACGCTCTCTGACAACAAGTGCCATGTCTGGAGTTGATGTTCTGTTTCAGACTATCAAAGCTCTTCACTGCTGCTCCCCCTGTGCCATCATGCTGAAATTAGATTTTGAGCAAAATTATGGGCTTATTTGTTCTACTGTCCTGATCTAGAAATGAGGCAGTGATTTTAAATGGTACCTCTACATTTGGATGCAGAAGCAAAACACACAAATAACAATCAAGCACATAAACCTCACACACCCACACACACACACACAAACACACTCATATTAATTAAAATTGCTCTCCTTCTCCAACAAGTCATGATCAATTCTGCCAACTCAGAGAAAGAAACCTTTTATCTTCAGGAATGTTCTAACACAGCCAAGCTTTCTGTGTCGTGTGAAGTGTTGTTTCGAATTTACTGCAACCATCTTTTTTCCTAAGCTTCCAGTTCTCTAAAAATGTCTATTTTAGCATTAAGCTTCTATTAAGGCTTTAATTTTTTCCTCACAAAACTTTAGAATGCCTGCATTCCTAGATATAATTTTTGAGACTTTTACTGCCTTTGATCTACATGGGTCTTTATTTCCAGATGGCACAAACATTGCACCAAAAAAATATGTTATGTGCCAAAATCAAAGTCTAACCTGTGACACTATCCTAAGAGTATCCATTCTCATCTGACTGATGAGACCAATTTAAATAAAATATATTACTGATCATGATGTGCTCATAGTGACCTTGCTGCACTCAGCATGAATAATAATAAAACAAAATGTTTAAATTGCTTAAGATATGCTTTGCATAGCTTATAAACACTGTTCTTTTAAAAGGATCCTGTGTTGCAGTATTCATATAAAAATTACATTGACATACAATCTTGCTATGAAGCAAGCACATGCATCACAGAAGAAGCATCAGACGGAAGAGCTACCTCCAGCTGGATAATCTGCCTTGCCACATAAAAACACAATCACTAAAGTCTAAAGTATCGTTCTGACTCATTGACATAATAATACAATGTTTTCCGCTAAGTTTTAGAATTAATGCATGCTTCCAAGTGTATGAGTGCATATGATGTGTATTTTCTAACCACATGTCTGTATTACAGATGTCTGCTCCAATCAGGAGTTTTATTTCTCTTGGAATCATCAGTGAAAAGCCGATAAAACCTGAGTATGACATTTCCTGCCATCGAAGAAATTTCAAGTACAGCCGCATAACAATGGAAGCATGACTAATGTGTTTTGCCTTAAGACTCACTCAGGTGATCGTCCACCACTTCCCCCTCCATTTAAGCCAATTTCAGGCTCCACTGAGCTAGGAAGCTCTTCATTCAGGATTTTTCATGGATTTTCAGGCCATGCCTTAGGTGGCGCTGGCAAACACTAATCATTAGCATTGTACCAAATTCAGTTAGGGTGAAAGGTCAGGAGGGTCAGAGTGGGCTTGATAAAAGGAGCCATGATTAGAGAACACAAAAAGATGCTGAAAATTTATATTGAATATTGTGTAAAATTTCATTTTTACAACTTCGACCCAGAATAATAATAACATCACTAACCTTTATTTTATCATATGACAAACACACCATGTGTGTAAGTAAGTAACTCAATTTTTCAGAAAGATTACATCAATTGGATTTTAAACCTTTATTATGAAGGTCCAAAGGTGCTATAGTTCACCAACTAAATAACATACAACTTTAATGTGTCCCCAATTGTTTAAAAAATATAATCATGTAATCCAGCATGTAGATAATTTATTACACATCTGTTAGTAAAAACATGCATTTTGTTTCAAGGAAAGTATATTCTAATTATTTAATTTCAGTTTTGTGCTGAAACATATTATGGGTTTGAGTGTTTTGCATGGATTTAGTATGAAGAGCCACCACTGCTCCTTTCTATATAATTTGTCAGAAGTTGATGTGCTGTGCAAATTAACCAATCAGATGCTGCAAACTATTTTTATTATTAAACTTCAATTAGAGAATTTTTTTCATATGCAATTAGCTTTTAACATGTTTAAATAACCACGAGGTACATGTACTAATTTATTAAATGAATTAATCTCCCATTTTTAATAACAAATTCAAGATGCTTTTACACATTATATGTATAATTCTAGCAAACGTTAATGTGTATTTCCATTCATAAAAAGCACATATTTCTTACTAAAACTTAAGTATTTCATTAAAGTGAAATATACTGTATAAATATGAAAAGCAAAGTCACTGCACACAGAATGATGGATTTCAAGTGTTTATTGAGTTTGGTTAATATTAATATTTACGCCTTTCAGCTGAAATTCAGTTACAAAAAATTGTAACTTAGCGCAACACTTACAAAACACACAACAATGTTATGTGATGACCATGTCATGGCCATTGCAGCCACAGTGAAGACTGCTGGCTTCACAGATGTCTGGAAGACAGTCATTAATGACTTTTAGACAGGGGTAAGTCACATTGATTATTGCTAAACAAAAGGGCTGTTCACATAGTGCAATATACAGGCGTAATAATAGAATATTAAGAGAAAGGAAAACTATTGGAAGAAAAAAAGTGTCCATAAGGAAGATGGAAAACCACAGCATTGACAGGAGTGTAAAGCAGCACTCAACTAAAAAGTCTGGAGAAAATTCACAATTGAACTAGCGAACTAGATTACCTTTTTCAGGATATTCAAATTCACTGAGGTGCACCTGTTAGCTATCGGAGTACCAAAACAGTGGATACAGGATCTGTGAAGTAGAATTAATTTATGAAAAATAATTAAAATTTATGATAACTAATGCATAATTTAACATATGGCTTGAATCTTTTACAAAAAAGTCTTTTGAGTATAGAGCAGTCTTCAAACAACTCATCCACCCATTGAGTATTACTAATATAATATGGGAACAGTACAACATTTAAGAATTGGTCATTAGGTACTCTAAAAAACAGGAGTAAAAGCATTAGCTGTTTATTTGACAGTCATGTGCACACTCCATGCATCATACAGAACAAGCCCTCCGAACCATCCCCCTGGTCTTGTAGAAGGACCCTCTGTATGCACAAACATAGAAAATGAATATTTGAGAGACCAGCCAGCAGAAACAATGTGGAACTGGTGAACAGCCGCCTACGAAATTGCCACCCACACAGATAAGCTGAATGCCTGTAGGCGTGTGCGTACATACTGGTCAAGTCATCTGCATTTTACCATTCAGCCATCAGAGCCTAGCAAAACAACACATCAACAAACACATCCAGATGGAAGTTGTTTATATGTAAGGATGTGGATCTATGTGATCACAGACTGGACATTTTACAAATACACATCTTTGTCTTATTCTTCGATGTATGATGTAGGATTTTAACCTTTCTAAACAATGAACCTCTATTATGCAGACATGTAAACGTGCGTGTGATTCACTTTGACCTTTCTTGACTCAACATTTCCTCACTGTCTTCCTTTAGCCTTGGGGATAGCATAGCTGTAGGGCCCAGGGGACAGAGAGCTGAGAGCGAGTCAGCAGGGTCATCCTCTCCTCACATTAGTTGGGTAATGAGCCATGCTTTGGAGCTGTTGTAAAGCCACACAGCCCATAAACCTCTGATAGCTGTTCCTAATACCAAAAACAACTTGAAGTACCATAGATGTTCCTATTTCTTAATCAAAAATGATGCCAGTCAACTGGCATACACAAAAGAAAGAGTCCTTGAATGAAACACAATTTATTTAGTTTCTACACACATACAGGCACACAATTAGACAAAACTTTATCTGCTTTTGGTCAGGTACCAAATGACCAAAATCAAATATTTAAATAGTTGAAGATATCCAGGCCCAGCTTCTTTAGAAAGCTGTGCCTGGATGTGTGCCTCCAGTTCTAGTAACCGGAGGCACACATTAGAGGTATGAGAGCAAAATGTGTACGTTCATCTCCAAATGAAAGAAAATAAATTCGGTAAAGCTATAGGCCAGAGGTTTGCCACGCCAGTCTTCGGGTGCCTTTGTCCCGCAACGTGTGGATGCATCCCTGCTCCAACACACTTGAATCAAAAGGCTGAATTACATCCGTGGTATGTGAGACTGTTTACTTCTTTCAGGTGTGTTGGAGGAGGGATGCAATCAGACGTTGCAGAACAATGGCACCTGAGGACTGGAGTTGCAGATTTTTGATGTAGGCTGAAGCGGTTAAGCTAAAAGAATCTGGTACTAATATAGGCTGAAAGACCACTCAGAGAGGAAGAAGTCGTTAGTCAAAAAGCAGATTACAGTTTACAGATTTTGGGAAGCATGTTCAGTGATGTGACAAAGCTAAAATTGAAGTGGGCTATAATGATCACCATTATATTTGAAGCCAACAGAGAAAGTCTATATTCCTGAGAACCCAATCCTGATAGTGGAGTACAGCGTGGCAGCGTCATCTGTTGCTGTTTTCAGCAGGAGAGACCAATATACCTTCAAAAATATATCCCATTGTGAGGAAAGTAAATATTTATTCTTAGAGATATTTTAATAAATATTTATGGAACATCGGCCAGTAATTTAATGACTTGGCAGAAATGGGTCTAAATGAATGATAACCCAAAGTATACGGTTTCAAAATTACTTAAGGACAATAAAGTTAATGTTTGAAGTCGCATTACAAAGTCCAACTCTCAATCCGATCAAAAATTTGTTGGGAGAGGTGAGAGGTTGTGTGTTAGAAGGTCAGCCTACAAACCTAAGTTACACCAATCCAACAAGGAGAAATGGGCCAAGTTTTAACAAACATTGGGAATCTTTAATGTAAAAAATGACCTAACTCTACTTAACTAGTTTATTTCTAAAGGAGATGTGTTTTTGTATTACTGTAGACTGTGAAGACAGTTTCGGCGGTAGCATAGGGTCGGGAAATCTTCCAAATGAAAACTGAAAGTGACATTGAAAAGATAAGAACACATTGTACTAGGATTCTCCAAGGGGTATGCTCCTTTCTTCTCTGCTCCCTCCGTCTTCATTCCTATTCTTCTCCTCTGTTAAATCCTCAAATAAGCCCTTAGTCCATTAAATAACATAAATGGAGGGCAGGCTTTTAGTTGAATTCATAAATCATGAAAACCATGGTGGGATGCCATAATGCTATCACCTCATAATGCATTTGATCAAACTGAATTCTGCTGAACGAAATGAATATTCATTGTAGAACATGTTGAATAAATGGATGCTGCAGCATAACGCACGTACCAATATCTAATATACTTCCACATGAGTGTGATGCATTAATACTGAAAGGAATTAGAAATTACAATTAGAGACATTATTTGTTTGCCTCAGTGCGACTGTTTCCTGTCACAGCTGTGAAATTCTGACAATGCAGCTTGTTCCTATTCATGCTCCCACTCTTTGTGTTAATTATTCCCTACCTCCTATTTAACATATTTCTCTGTTCCTCCAGCCTCTGTATCTCACTCTATCTCTCTCTCTTTCCTCTGATACGTAACAACCAGTGCCAGATCCTACCATGCCCCTTTTACAAATATGGAACAAGATGACAGACGCAACTTAGCTGACAACCACACGCTGTCAGTGCCGCGGCTCTTTCCATTCAAAACATGACTTGCCAGACACACTTGGGGCCGCAATTTAATTTACCCTGCACCACATCACACCCTCAGTCTGCGATTTGTTTGGTTCCCCATGGTGTTTCTGTTAAGATGTGCAGAAGGTGGTGAGGCCTCACTCAGTCATTTCTGCTGAAGCTGATATCATGGGATTTTAAGCTATCCATCATAATTCATCACAAAGAAACAAAAGAGAAGACAGACATAAAAAAAAACATACAGTTAGCATTTTTGCCCATAAATAAATAAAGAATCTCAGTTTATAATTTAACATTCACATGTGTAGGCTTTACACTAGATGACAGTATGGTTAGATGGCACAAGCTATTCAGCACAAGAGTTCATCTGATTGATTCTGCATTACTTTTCTAGATGTCAAAGGCATCTCCTGTAATTGCTGCAGAAATAAGTATTAATTTGTCCTCTGGTCAAAACGTTTAAATTCATCGCGTGGTTAAGATTGTGGCAAAGACATCGATTTAATGTTAAAATGATACAATGTCAATTGTATCCCAGAAAAACATTAAAACGCATAAAAAGTTATCATTCATGTAATATATCACACATTATAGTAACTTCAGCAGAATTATTGCTTTCGGATTAGAGATGCACAAAGACATTTGAAGTTGTTGACCTGGCGATTTTCAGCTGATAGATGAAAAGTCAATCAGAAACTAACTATTATAACATCTTCTCAGTAAAATTACCCTACCTAAATGCTATCAGGTCATGCTAAGCTAACAACAGCGCTCCTCAATGTAGATGTTGTTACTGAAGAAAGATTAAAGTTAACTATTTTAGTATCATTTTTGTCAGAGGAAGCTAAGGGATATGAAAATATATTTCAACTATATCTTCTACTTGTCAAAACATGTCTCCAGTTAATTCAGGCTGAGACTAAATCAAATCAAATCAAAGTATCTGCACATCGACCACATGGAAAGTGTGATATTGTTGGTGAACTTGTAAATGTTTCCTGGCTTCTTTTTTTTTTTTTTAGCAAAGATGTTCTCTCACTGGTCAATTATGAAGCAACAATGGTTGGCAGCTAAATCATCCCTTTCTTTCTTTGGAACAAAAAACTGCACGGAAATAATAAACGTCAAAACAAAATAGGACTAAAAAGATAAGACAAATGCATAATACTTAGATTTTCTCTCTAGCTTTTTCTCTTCTCTACCCCTTCCTTATAAGCAAGATGACTCAACATCAGATTGGACTGGCCAACCCGACATCCTCAGCAGAACCCTCGTCTGGCAGATAACTTCAACAGCTTCTACTGTAGGTTTGAAAAGCAGCCGTTCACACCTCCCACCAACTTGTCTATATCTCACTTTGACACAAAAGCTCTACATGCAGCAACCACCCCTCTCTCTCAGAAATGTCTCCTAAGATTTCTGAGGAAGACATAAATATGCTCTTTCAGACGCAGAAAATCAGGAAAGATACAAGATCTCATAGAGTGTCCCCCTCACACATCAGAGCCTGTGCAGGCCGACTTAAGGACTTTTGTTAATACAGATTTTGGTGAACTTGGTGCCACCAGCTTCACCAACTTCAGCACAACAGTTCAAAGTCAGACAAATAAATGTGTGAAGGTTACTTATCCCCCCTTGTGTTGCCTCACACTTTGAGTATGCGTACAGACAAGAGGTGGATTTGATGGTCTACTGGTACAGTCAGAAGCACCTGGAGCTTAACTCAACAATTATTCAAGCAAGTTTGCGTTAGACAGAAATATACAATCAGGTCTACCGAGTTGATCATCAGGGGTGATGTTCCCACTATCCAGGACTTATACAGGTCTAGCCAGGGGTCAGGGAAAGGACAACTAGCATCTCTGCAGAGTGCACACATCCTAGACACAAACTGTTAAGACTTTTATCTTTGGGTCTGTGCTACATGGTGTTATTCTCAAAAACCAGCTGCCACAGAAACTCTCTAGCTGCCCTACTGACAAACAACCACACACAAATATTGCAAAGAGCAGTGTGTGTGTGTGTGTGTGCAAACTGTAGATACAAATTTGTCACATTCCTGACAATTCATTTCACATGGGCACAAACACACATTATTACCATCATGAGTGGCCTCAGGGGTAAACATCCTCTCCTATTTGGTTGATGTCTCCTGGCACAGGTTAAAAGATTTCTCCCCAGTCTCGCACCACCCTGTGGTCCTCTCCTGTGCTGTAGGCAGGAGTGATTTGTTGGGTGGAGATGGGCAATCAGTCTTTCACACTACAAAGTCCACCAGCCAGTGACGGGAAGGAATGAATATTGCATTGCACTCATGGTCTCTATGAAGTTGTTTCCCCTCCATGCATGGCTGACTGTCATTCCCAATATTCTACTATGTTTGAAGTCCTTGTGATGAAGATAACCTTAGATGTGTCACATGCTTGACTACAAGTGAACGTGTTCAGAAAATAGTTCCCATGCAAGTTTCATTTTTAGCTTTCATTTATCTTTTTAGAGAAATGTGCTTTTTTAAAAAAAAAAAAAAATGTTTTGAAATCATATTTAAAGTGACAAGCAGAAAAAAACCCACATAGAAAGCAGATGTGTCTTTTTCCTCTTATGGTGAAATTTCTGTACCTGTGTCTAATTCCTCCCATCACTTCTGTTTTCCCAGCTGTCTGCCCAAGGCTTTATTTCATTAAAGATTTTGAGCAAACTCAATTCCAAACAATAAATGCATTATACCAAATCAGTGTCGATGATTAGGAAATGCACGCAGAGATGTGGGTTTGTTTGTTCATGAAAGTGTGAAGACCATTGAGAAATTATTGCTACTAATATTCTCTTCAGTAGGGAGAAATAAACCAGCTGGTAATTAGCCACATCCCTTTTTTTATTTCCTTGTTATTAATGATTATACCTCATGCACACATGTAATGTGTGCTTTGGGGCATATTTTAAAGCAAGACTATAATCAAATTTGTGTATTCTCATAAGACTAATAAAATTCAAACCTATGCAGTTCAAAAATGCAAGCACCCCACGCTGTTTCTTACACCAGAGAAACCTAAACATAAAACAGTAAATGATTCTAAGCATATCAAAGAGAAGCTGATTCTTGCTTAACATGAATTTACTTCAGTCTTGTAATAGTAGGAGCTGGTTCATAGCTAGGCGTACAAAACCTGCTCTGCTTTATCTTTATTAAGATTCAAGGAGCAATTTTAAAGGAGGACCTTTAAATGTCTGAGTGGCCAAAAGTCAAACCTCTGTCAGCGTGAGAATTTGCAATGTTATTTACAGACTTATTAAACATTAAATACTTTTGTTTTAAAGCACTTTAGAGAAGACAGCACAGAAAAGCAAAGAGTTCCAAATCCTCTAGTATCAGAGCTCGTAGTGTTTCCATCAAATAAAGACAAATGGTCTGTCAGAGTTGACAGATGCAGGTCAGGCTGCAATCAACACACAAACAGTGACAGATGTTTTTACCTGCGAGGTCTATTGATGATGCCATTTTAGAATTAGTAAAATGACTGGACACAACCTTACACCTGTCTGTATGCACACACACACACACACACACACCCACATGTTTGTGCAGCTATGTCCTCACAAAGAGCAGTGTGTCCCCACAACGCAGTATATGTCAGGAAAATGGTCCCCATCAGGTATTAGAAACAAACGCATGGATAACCACCCACCCACCTACATCCTACACACACCGTTACTGGCTACAGTGAGAGAAGTACTGCAGATAGTTTATGTCCCTCAGTATGTTTATGACATACAGAGTGACATGAACAAAACGTGTTGCCTGGCAACTCATTTACCCTGATTTCACTCATTACTGCGCCACTGAGCGCACACATGGACCACGCTGAAGTAAATGTTTGTAACTGGGTGAGGGTGATATAAGACCTGTAATTAATTTGATCAATTTTAAGGCAAATGCAAAAGCAGCAGGTTTAGGGTTACCTTAGCCACAGCTATAACATTATAGGGTGTAACAGTAAATTTATTTGAAACTAACATTTCCCATGCAGGCCTTTCAACTAGACACAAACACGTTTCACACATGCAAAACTTTTATGTCAATAAAAGTTGCATCATTACAAATTTCTTGTTTTTGTTTTTTTGTATCACACAAATTGAAAAATTAGAAAATAATAACCTGAGTCAGTATAGGAACTAAAAACATGAATTACATGAGCTTAACCTCTCCTTTTTTAATTAAGTTTCTCTGTATCTAGTCCTAGGCTTTCAGACTTAAATAGTTGCTTAAATAAAACGTTGGTTTACAACATGATGCAAGCTAAAAGATTTCAAAAAGCAACATATCTGACATCAGTCAGTCTGGAAATGGTTACAGAGTCATTTCTAAGGCTTTGGGACACCAGGAAACCACAGTGAGAGTCATTTGCCTCAAATGGAGGAAACATGAAACAATAGTGAACCTCCCATTGTGAGCAGCTGGCCTACCAAAATGACTAAGAGGGTACTGAAGAATCAACGAGGATGTGCAGAAAGAACCAAAAACAGCAACTAATGCACAGATCACAGATGAGCTACCCCATCAACAAGACAGACCTTTAAACAACAAGATACACTTTTAGTTCTGAGGTTCATTTCAGGTAAATCCCAATGCCACAATCCTTTTTTTCTAAAAATATATACAGTCATAGACACTGATGAAGTAGTTTTGCTGAAAATATTTTTAATGGTTTCCTTTTCAGCAAACAAAAAACAGACAGGATATGGTTATTCAAAGAATTATGCAAACATATTTACTGAGTTTAACATCTTGCAATTGACCCCAATTGAACTCAGTTCACATTTATAAGGCAAGTTTGACTAAGTTGTTGCAATAGAGAAATAAAGCCTTTTTTTTAGCACTCATCTGGGTCAAAATGTATGCCAATTTATTTGAAATACCAGAGGCAGTTGCCAAGATACTTTTTACAAACATATTCTTTGCCCTCTGGAAGATGACCTTGAATTTCAAATTAGAATAAATATTTAACACTTGCCACACAAAAACCTTTTGCAGCTCTTTCCGTTTTTAGATTGCTTTTTGTGCCCATTTGTTTTTATTTCACTAGTGCAATATAAATCCATTATTGGACTGCCCTTCTGCACATTGACACCTACATTTTCTTGGGTGCATGTGGTAAGGACAGACCTGATGTATTAGTTTGTCACAGATGCTGTTTGTTATAAAGTTATCCCCCTTGAACTTTGACACATTTTTTCACATTATAACCAACAACTTCAATGTAGTGGAGGCTTTGATTATTGGATGCCATACAGGTGATGGAATGAACAGATGAGGAACATATGTTAAAGCGAGGCACTAGCATATAAGAGCAACACTAGAAAGCAAAGAAGCACAGAAGTAAAATAAAACCTAGAATAATCAAATTAAAATGAACCAAACTAAATTCAACGCCCAACCTATGAAACATAAATATAAAGCTGTGGTTGCAATATGACAAAATTGTGAAAAACCTCAAAGTGAATGAGCATATCAGAGAGGAATTATAGATAGGTTGTAGTGAGAGCCATTTGTTCAGTGATGTTTCTTTTACTTATAATGGTGTTATTTCATAAAATGTGTGTAAGTTGGCAAGTTCCAGCCCAAAGCTAAGTTCTGTTCCGATTAGCTCCTTCTATTCTGCTTTGGCTATTATTATGCTGAGCAGTAAGTCTATCATCTATTGATGTGATATAAAGGTCAGTTTTGTAAGCTTGACTATATGTTTTCACCTCTCTTTGACACGTAGACCGTAAATAAACAGGTAGACTGCTGGGCCACCTGTGACTGTGCACATGATGTTTGCTCAATCAGTACATGGTTGTGACTATAATGTTATCTAAGATGATTTAGTATGTTTGGTTTTCCAAATTATATTCTTCACACACATGAAAGAGGAAGCAGATTTTAGCAGATATACAATTTTACCACTATATTAAAGATACTTTTCTGGTTATTAGATAAAATTATAAATCTATCTAATACCCATATGCAAAGAATAGAAATTAGTACTTCGAGTTTTGTGTTAAAAAGTGGAACGACTGATTTCATTTAACTGAAAGAACAATGTACCAGCAAATTGTTGATAAAAAGTCTGAAATGACAATGATCTCACACAGCCAAGGAAACACAGATTTCAAAGAAATAAAGTGAAGTTGTTAGAATGCCCTGGTAATCACCTGAACTGGATGCAATGACCAATGTGAGCAGGTTTTCCATTGAGGAAACACACTGAACGTGGGTGTGCTCAATACTGATCCCCTGTGTCATTTCACCTTGTTACAGATAATATATCTATTTGTATTGATTTCTTTATAGAGCACCTGTAATTAACTTAAGGTGATACTAGCATCTGGTGTAAATCTTTATCGAAGGAAATACATTAGCTAAAGAAAATAGTAATGTACTTGATACTTATTTGAAGCTTACCTGATTTTGATATGAACAAAAATGAGTTAGTAAAGTCAGGCATCAAGCAACAGGTACAAATACTGCCTTACAAACCCTGTAATTGTTTTCTGGAAGGCATTTCTTAGAAAATTTGTTGTATTTGTTAAATGTTAAATGTTTGCTAAATCCCTGTCCTGTGGGTGGGTGATTACCATCAGGGGTATATAAATAGTGAGTTTCTGCACCCATGATTGAAGCACCTGTAAAATAGGCAATTTTACCGTCGCTGCAGCTAATCAGTCAGCTGTGGGAGGGAAATAACATGTCCAAGCAAACTGAAGCCTGTTAGCCAGCTACTAGGGCACACTGACTGTACTCAATAATTATCTGAGCATGTGTCCCTGACGACATTCAAGCTGATTAGCTACTTCTAGCTTCTGAATGGACATAAACAGAAGACCAATCCTTGAACTGCCAACATTTTTGTCTGGGATGATTTAGAAAACCTACTTCTCCACAAAACTTTGCCCACCGCAGGACTTAATCTGCATTTCATGACACAAACTGATTTTTTAAAGTTGAGGACACAACATCAGGAACCTTGCATTAGTATGGGAATACATGCCTTTCCCCTTTTTTCTTTCTTTAAATATACACTTTTTTAGTTGATTGGCAACTTTTAGAGCTGAGGCTTAAATAGGACAGAAAAAAAATACTCCATCTTGTTCATAATGTAGCGAAAATTCAACCTTGTCACTCATCACAGAGAATAAACACAAAGCGCTTAGCTTCTAATGGACCAGTATTTGTCACAACAAGCAAAAATGTCAAACAGCAGCCGAATCTGTAAGCACTTCATATGTTGGGAAGGCAGAAATGCCATTTTGAAATGCATTATTTGATGTACTTTCCTGTATTCTTTTTTTTATATATATTTTTTGTCTCTGAAATATAGATAAAAAAAAATAGAGTTCCCTTTTCCTCTGTGTTTAGCAGCACTGCATTTCTAAGGCTTGATTCTTTTGTGTTTAATTTATGGAGAGTCTATACTGCAGCCCACACAATTGACCTGCGCTGTTATGAGCATTTGAAATTGTTCACTGGTGAGTCTGCAAAAAAGCTCAGTGGGATTTGTTTTTCTCTTTTTTCTTAGAACTTGGAATGAGTCATGTGCAAAAAGGTAGAGACAAAAGACAACTCTCATTTACCTGCTCATGAATGAGGCTGGTACCATAGAAATGCACATAGCACAACATTTTAAAGCCACAGTAATTTTGCAGATACAATATGGAGATATAAGATGTTTTTAAATTAGAAGCTTGTACAAATCCTTGTGGCCCTACCTACTGTCATCTGGTCAGAAACACCAATCAAACCCCGGAGGAAGGTCTTAGCAAATTCTTTAGCTTAATCTCAACTCCACAGATAGATGGTTGAAACTATGACAAACATTGGATAAAACAGAATAACGTTTTGGGTTTAAAGAGAAAAAATCTACAAAAAGCCCCCAAATAAATTTTTTTTCAATTAAAAACTGTTTTTGTTGCTTTATCCCTTCATTTTGTAAAACAACAGGTCAAATAAAACATGCAACGGTAGAACTTTATTTGAAATTTGGTTCCATGACAAAGGTATATAAAATAACCCATAAAGCTATTAAAATTTTTAAATGTCAGACGTTATCTTGGTTTCAAACCTCTCAGGCCAAGTAGAAACTTTCTTTTAATCAATGAAATAACATACTGATGAGAAAAATCTGGCTTCTGTCCAAATCTGGTTTCTTTAAAGATGTTGGCCAATATAATAAATCTGCTGTTTGAATTTGCTCTGAGTATTTTCCACTGGCACCAGCTTATGTTTACGTTGAATTATCATCTGCTAAACCCAACTGCGTCTTTGATGGACAACTACATTTTATTTTGAGCAACTCTCAATAAAGTAATCTCCAAAGTTTTGCCAAGTAAAAAGATAGTCTGCAACAACACCAGCGTAGCAACATTACTTGGCAAGTAATTCTCAAAGTGAAGAGCAACATTTTACAATGCCAACACTAAATTACAAACAAAAGGATTATTTCTCATAAAACCGCTACTGTAAATCTATACTATAAAGAAATTCTAAGAATTTTTATTTACCTGTTTGAGCTTCTTTAAGTCTTCGTCCAACTCGAGATTGTCCAAGATAACAGCCACAAAAAGACTCAGAAGAATCTAAAATGCAACAAGAGAGATTTCAAATACAGCTGCATGGTGTGAGCTTCTTACAACATGTTAATAATAATTACCATCATAATAAAAAATGACAATGCACTCTTTGTGTATCTTTTCACTGTACATGCTCTGCATTGTATTCGTATTTGTAGCTTGCTCTGTCCTGGAAGACATCCTGTCTGTCTGAAGAGAGTTGTGAGTCATCCTGAGATTTGGTGTGCTGTCTGATGACTCCTTGTATCAGAGGGCCATACACTGAAATGTCAGCGCTTCTTACGCCTGCAAGTCTGATTATCTGTGATTAAATGTGCCACTTGAGTGAACAAAAACAGAGGCTGGCACTGAATGACCGCGCAAAGAAATTCATGCATTTATTTGACCTTTTTCTACTGTGCAGATCTTTGTAAAAGCACTCAAAGTGCTTGAACTTTTTCAGATTTTGTCACATTACAAACAGAAACTGCAATGTATTTTATTGGGATCCTATAATCCAATAAAATACATAAGAGGATGTTAATGCCTACATGCAAACTGCTATGTGTGGCTGAAAGCCATCTATGTTTTTGGGGGTTCATAACTTACATTTCAAAGAAGATTGGGCAAAAATCTCAGTAGCCAGATGGAGAGGTGGGCAGTATAAAACCACTATGTTATTTGCCTTTTATTTCACAATTATGCTCTACTTTGCATTGGTGTGTCAAATAAATATCTAATAAAACACATTAAAGATTGGGTTTGCCATGTTCAGTGACAACTGTAAAACTGTCAAAGGGTATGAATACTTTTAACCATAGTGGCTTTTACTATATGAGAATATAATCTTCAATAGAATATGACTGTGTATACAAATGTACTAACAGCAACCATCGAATAGCTTTATGTTGTTTATTTGACCCAATATAAGCAGCACAGCATGTTCCTCACCAGGGTAGCAAACAGATGGTAGAGGATGAAGTAAATGGCTACGACTGGAGCCCACATTGTTCCGACAGCCACCAGAGTCTGGTCCATGACATCTATCCAGCCCTCTTGGGTTAGGATCTGGAACATGGACATGAACGCCTACAGGGATGGAAAAAAAAAAGCATGATGACAGGAAAAAAATCTAAAGGCTAACAAGTAAAAAAGACAAGAGCAGCAGAGGAAGGAACAGAAAACGAGATAGAAGGAGGAAACTGCACAGACACAGCTGACATTTTAAACACGCTTCTTCACTAAGGAGCAAATATTACGCAGCTGCTGCATGAATTCCCTTCTGACCATCTATCCCCTTCCTTGCAAACAGATGCGAGTCAGGGAGAGTAGGGAGGAAGTGAGGACATGGACATCTTTTGTTGGCTTCGCGGAGGTCAGTTTAAGAGTAAAGAACAACCAGCTGTGAGACGGTGGCCCCCTGGAGTCAAATGGCACCCTGTACTTTATCTCTTTTTGTCAGCAGCACCATGCCCCTAACCCTTCCCACCTGCTGCCATGTCCCTGTAAGTGTTGATAAAGATAAACCCAAAGACAAACCCTGCCCATGGGGAAGACAGTCAGACATCATTAACTGTGACGTGTCTTTGTGTCGGGGTGCACAAACGTGTGTGCGTGGAACAGCAGCAGCAGCAAAAAAAATAATCATTAATCTGAGAAGAAAATGATAGTGATAGAGGGAAGGGTAATACAGAATACTAGTGGCAGCTGTTCACACGCAGTCTTTCATGTCCCGCTTGCCTAAGATCAGTGAAATGTTGGAAGGGAAAGAGGGGAAAAAAATACAGAAGGTGGAAAGTTGTCACTAATGAGAGAGAAAGATAAGTTTGTGAGCACTTAGAAATCAAAGGCAGTGGCACATCTGTCGACCCATCATGCACCCGATCATCAGCACCTGCAGGCCTGCGAATCACTTGTTTGAGGTGCCGTTCCAGAAACTCTTGAAATTTTAAACCTTGGTTTAGTGTTTTCATATGCCCCAATCTCTGAATATTTTAGCATAAACCACAGCATACTGCAGAATTGTGTGAAATATTAGTAAACTAATATTAACGCTAAACAACTATATGATTTCAACATTAACAAATATGAGACTTCTAGTTTTACAAGCACAAAGTAGCAAATGTCTTTGTTGGGACATATTGAAGACGCTATGAGTCAGATAACAAATGCTACAACTGATTTTTACCAAGATTATATAGACATACCAAATACAAAAAATGCAGACATAAAATCACAAAATAAAACTATTTGAACAAACTCAATTCATATATCTACTACATTCATAATTAATTCCTCTTGAAAAACACAAAGGTGGGAGTACAATCACATGGGAATGCATAACTGAAAAAAGATATTACTAAATTCACAAGGATGTTTTAAACAATCTGAAAAATACAACTGAAATAAGTCCACTGAAATAAAGCAGAACAAATGAAAGTTTAATGGTAAGAAGAGGAGGACAACGTCTCACATAATGTGCCACTAAACTAAATTCTCTAAAGAAAATTATGGAATCTACAGAACTCAAAATTCAAGCACAATTAAGAAAAGATCATTCAGGTCAAAATGCCATGCTTCAAAAGTGTTTTTATTATTGTTATTATTATTATTATTGGTCAATAAGATAAATGTGAGGAGTTGCTTACCCTGGGAAAAGTTGTAAAGCGGTCTAGCTCCTCCACAAAACAGAACATTTGCAAACTGATGGCTGACATGACGATGAGGAGGCTGGCCGTGAAGACCACCAGGCTGCCCAGTTTTTTACCTGGACCAAATATCTTATACACAAAGTCTTCTAGAGCAGGAGAAATTTTTATCAGGCGCACCACACGTAGCACCTAGGGACAAGAAAGACAAACACATCTCATGATTGCTATGTGTTCTTTCGGTTTGTACAGCAAAGTACGAGAGATCAGTGCTATTTATATATTTATTTATTCCAAGGCTGTGAATATATACCAGAGTTGCAAACATAGCAGAGTAATCCGAATTTTAACAGTAGCGATGTGGTGATTCTGTGCTCTGTCAACAGATTTAGCCTCTATATAGCTGGTGGGGACAGAAACCCCCAAAAGGTAATGTATCTTTGTCAGGCTTTGATTGGAAATCCAGAGAGCGGCTATTGATCAAAGTCTTCAGAGTGATGCTTCTGGCCAAAGATTTTTCTTTATAATCCAACATTAAACCAGATTAATGACTGTCTTTTATTCCCTGGAAACACAGTCAAAAAAAGACAACAAAGACAGCCAACTTGTTCAGACGGAAACATAAAGAAAATATTCACTGTAAAAGTACTAAGCCCATGCTGACAGATGAAGCAGGAAGACAGCTATTCCCTCATATACTAAGAGGCCCACTTTCTGTTTTACAGATGCTCACTCTGGGGCGAGGAACAAAGCAGTTCTGGGAATGAGAGGCTGTTACATTCTGTATTTTCTGAAAATGTATACGTCGTCATATTTTAGAGCCAAAAACTTTGCAACTCTTCGACAATAAATGCATCAAACTCTGCTTTCCACTGGGACTCAAAGCAAACAAGTAACAAGTAAGTTCGTAAGTTGGTAGCGTAACAGGAATATGCTACTATATATGAATGATGGTGCTGCATCCACCATCCATCATCTTTTTCACTGCAACATGTCAGTTTATTGGCAACACACACAAAAACAACATACAGCTAGTTCTTTTGCTGCAAACATAATCTGTGCAGAAAACATGGGTAGGCAAAATAAACACAGGGAGGGTGAATGGATCCCTCCTTCCCCTCTTAAAAACAGTTCTTGGACATAATGTCACAGAATATTAGAATAATTAAAATCTTGGATGTAAGGGAAGAAATTGAAAGCTGAGGGATGAGGACACAAAAACAATTGATACCATTTTCAGGACAAATAGCTCAAGCAGGAAGTTGACAGCCAGACCAGGAAATGAATATGGATGTTATTTGTGAATGTAATATTTATCAGGCAACTTTTCCTTTTTCTTTTTTTTTGTATGTGTTCTCTACCTGTTTTGTATGTGTTCTCTACCTGTGTATTTGTTGAAATTTGTATTTCAACAAATTTTGGAATAATTAATGGCCATTCTCTTCTCATGTGAATGAACTTTAAGTGGTATTATAGGGCCAAAAGACATTGTTGTGAGAAACTAAGAATGTATTTATAGAGTATAAGTAGATATCAAAATAGCATCACAGTAGTGCGACTAAACGTTCAGCACAATATAAAAATATTTAATAAATAAAAGATTTTGCCAAACCACCACATTGCTTGCTACTATAAAGTACTTCTGGCATTTGTTGAGAGAAGAGGGAACTCACCATTTGTGACCTTCACCTACTCAGTATATAAAGCATCACATAAAAAACTCAAGTTCAAGCTGAAGTCTTTGGCCATAGGTAGCCATTGTGTCATGAATTGTGGCCTGAGCTTAGCATTGCAAAGCTAAGTTAAGCTTAGCTCATCATGTTAAATTGCGTTTTTCGCCTTTCATGCCTTTTCTTCCTACCGTTTCTTCATTTTGCGCATGCATGTACACAGTTCAAAAGTCAAGTTATAAAAATGACTTCATTTTCTTGTGATCTCTTGCCTTTAGAGGGCAAAGTCCAAGAGAGTAAAAAAGCTGTTGTGATCACATAAAGGTAGAGAAGGACCACAGATACTTAGCCCTTAAATGCTGCACTTACGCTCAACGATTTTGAAAATATCACTATGATCATCTATTTGACAAATAGAGTGCTATTTATCATGTCCATGTTAGATCACAGTCATTGGGATCTCAAAAAATCTAAAGTTTAAATTTAATATGGTGAATCTATTCTTGTTTTATTATTTTATTTTTCATTTTTATCTAATGGTCATGTAGAAACATAGAGAATGCAGAAGAAATAATTAATCAGAGCAGCAGTTATGTAAAATTTGACACTGACTGACTGAATGAATGACTGAAATGCAAAAAAACAGGATATAACAAAAAGAAGACTGCTTTCCTGGTGTGTTTTCTCTATATTATGTTTTATCTATAAATCTTTGCTTCTTGCAAGACAAAGAAGTATCTCATACAAAATGGGGCACTGTTGATGTAACACAACCTCTTCCTTTTAAGATTATGTTATCCCAACACCAACCTGGGATTCGACTAGTATTACAATGATAGAAAGTTTTTTTGTGGGTTCAGTGGGGCAATTAAAAACTGAACAAGTGTGTGTCAAAACTCTAAGAAGGGCATGAAAGTCTGTGACATTTTGCACTTGGATGTAATAAGTCTAACCTTTAGCACTGAAATGCCCCTCAGTTGGATACAACTAAAATAAAATGAAAGAAACACCAGAGTAGAATTGCTGGGCCTGGTTTTTCCTCCTATTGCCAGGGCACATTCGATTTCACCAAGGACCCTTAAGGTTAATTACTTGTGACTAAATGTCATTGGTTCAAACTTGGAAAAATATCAGCAGAGAAGTTGGAGAGAGGTTTTCCACTGAGAGAGGAGCAAGTTCATGGCTTGCTCTTAAACACCACTAATTAGTCTGAAGCAGAGCGAGGAGTGCGATTGCAAAAACTGATATGAAGGCTTAACGCGCCACAGAAATGTTTCTTCCTATGCAAACATCTCTTGGTGTACACATAGAGAAAGGTGATAATTTAATGGTAATTTTACTAAATTCATCTGTTCAGTTCGCTTTTACCTCTGTTGTGCAACAACAGTCAAGTCAAAAGAGCTTTATCATGATCTCAGTCATTAACTTATAGAACACAAAAAGACGAGATATCGTTCTGCTAGTTCAAAGGTGCATCATGTAATACACAAAACTTCATAAGACTCAAACCAGACAACAATAACGGTAATGTCAATACACTATCTAGGATATTTAAAAAACAAAACAAAAAAAACAACAATCATTAATTCAATGGTGGAGACAACAAACAGTAAAAACAGGAAGACAATCCAAATGTCTAGGATGTGGTACTGAAAAATGTAAACACTTACTATTATGTAAAATGTACTGAGCAGAATCCTTACATATATCTGGTTGTCATATAAACATTGTGGCAATGGTGCAAATGTTGGAGCATGCAGTAAACATTTACTCATGACAGTCATGATTAAAGGTAAAAAAAAAAAAGGTTGAATCACAAGTGGTGAATTTCAACTAATTCACAATTAACATAGAGTTAGGTTGGCTTGAACAGAAGAGTTTCTCCACAGAATTAAAGGAAATCGTCATTTTAAAACTGTTGTTTATATTTACTTATGTTACCCAGATATTAAAATGAGTTTGAAGATCTGAAAAACACCAAGTGTGACAAAACAAAAAGAATTCTGTAAAGGAGAACAACACTTTTCTACAGAACTGTATGTCATTAGAAGAGCAAGTTCAGAGTTTTGGTTCAGACAGAAAGTGGTGCCTTTGATTCACTACATGACTGTGGTGTTACTTGTATGTGTGACTCAACCAAGTGTAAACTGTGAGAAATGAAAAACATCATTGCACAAGAAGACGATTCAGATTTGCATTTTGACTATGATATGATTAACACCCATTTTTGTGTTTTTTGTCTTTCCAATGTCTATGCACTTATATGAGGAGTTATACCTGAAAGTAGGTGAACTGGGAGTGATACAGATCAGGGTAGATGTGCAACGTGGTGCCCACCACCAGGAGAGATTCGAACTTGTGTAAGGAGGAGCTGATGTAGCCAGTGAAGCCGAGGCACCAAATTTTCAGCAGAGCTTCAAGGTCGAAGAGCACAGTAAAAGCAACCTGCCAAAGAAGAAAAACAGAAAGAAAGAAGAATTTACTCCTGGCATCAACGTATGATAAATTCTGAATTATATTGTATTTCTGAATGAACTGACCAATTCAATACCTACATGCAACAATTGTTTGTAGTACTGTGCAAAACGTTTGAACTCGCCAAATATCCTGCGTAGTTCTTTGGTGAATGACTTGATACATATTTCTAAATTTCCTGCAGGTCTGTAAAACACTTTAATAAGACTTTGCTTCTTTTTTAATTATTTTTTTATATTGTGCAGTGTAGGCTTGTAAATGGAGGTTTGTGGGCCAATGGTATGTGGGAAAAAAGCGACAAAGTTGGGCCTGAAATATATCTACTAAAGTAGATAAAAACCACATTTGTTAGCAAATAGAAAAGAAAATACAGCAAAGACCTGATATATTGATCTGTTAATGCCAAAATACTATTTTTGCCTATCCAGGGGTGCAATGTTTAAAAAATATTCATAGATCTAGGAAATAAAATATTCAACTGTTGAAAAAGTCGCTAAAGATCTGAATTATAAGCTGTCCTAAGCTCCTGAGCTCTCAGCTCAGGAACCTATTTCCTGACAAGGTAATTCATAGCTTAGGGTAAAATGGCTAAACAAATAAACAAAAACCTCTCTGACAATGTGCCTGTATTGGACAACACATAAGTAAATTGCTGTTGAAGTCCCAAGAAGGCAAGACTTCAAAAACCCAAAAGAAGTCTGATACTTGAAGGTCTAACCTAAATGAATGGAGGATTTTTACATTGCACTGTATATTTTAATAAATGTTTTTGAAAATGCCTTATAGAAAACCTGATGTTCAGCATAGAGCTTGACCCACTTTTGAGTCTTATATTTCTGGAGGAGTTTTGTTCTTTCACCTTAAATCGGGTTCTTTTAACCCTTTTATGTATAGCTAAGGAAACTATTATATGAGAAATTACAAAAAAGTGGCCAAATGTAATGTTTAACATATAATTTAAAGTGCCTTGCACGTGTTGACATAGAATACGATTCAAAATATAATGCATTGCTTTTTCAAAGTAAATAAATAAATAAATATTATTGAAAAATTAAGATCTTACCTCTGCCAGGTAGAACTCATCATAGTGCCTTTGGTAATTCTCGCCTTTGTAATAGTTGCTGGCGGCCACAATGACATCCACAGCGACCATAGTGAGGATGAACATATGGAAGACAGAGGACCTCATCATTTGCTGTGGAAACAAAGCAGTACTCAGTACTCACACTCAATAATGTGTGAAAGTGCTTTGTTTATTTGTTTCCCAAAAGTAATTGACAGATTTCAGATGCAGATGATGCAAAACTATACTGATATATGAAAACTATCAGTAAAACAATTACCTAAAATGTGTTGAGCAATGTCTAGAATATTAGTTCAAATCAAGCTTTGTTTTCCCTTTATTTAAGTTTAGTCCATTACCTTTCCTTTACGAGATTGTGTTTGTATCTCTTATTTGGTTCCAAATAAATCACCCAAAACTTGAAAATCCATATCATCAGAAATATGCTGTGTCCTTTTCAACTTCCTCTTTCCAAATATTCACTCATTTGTGCTGATAAGGGCTTGCGTACTTTTGTAAGGCAATGTACAAAACAATATGATTTTTTAAAACAACATCCCTTGGAATACATATGATGAAACAATGGGGAAAAAGTGGTAGCAGGTAAAGGAGGCTATTACTGGATGTGTCAATAACTGAAGCTGTATGAAAACATGTAAATAGTCAAGCAGCTAAATGACATCAATTTCAAAGCAAACAGGACTATATTTAAAGAATTACGAATCTCAAAAGCTGAATCAGCAGAATCAGTTCATATTCACACAGCGAAATAGAAAAAAAGGAAGGAGGCAAAGAATATTTTCCTTTCATTATTGAATGCCAGCGGACCTCAACACCTTTGATACCATCAATTGGCATTAAACACTAAAAACATATTGTAATCTCTGATGGACAAATAGGGCTTTTCAAGTAGGAATGTGACAGATGTGATCAGAACCTTCAAATTTATGCACGTAGGGCGAGAAGAACAGCTTGTGAGTGGGTAGAAGCACTCATTCTAAAAAAAGACGTTCATGTTAGATGGAACAAAGTGAAGAAGGCAAGAGGAAAACTTCAGTGCAGATGAAGAGTGTTTGCAGCAGGGAGATCAAATTCTCCCCAGGAAGGCGGAATCACAGCCATTTTACCTCCTACACATAAATACACTTACACTTGAATTCAATAAACAAGAATAGGCATTCAGATGAGACTGGTTTGTATATAAAATTACCTTTTGGAAATAGCTACTTTTAAGCAGACATTAAACATATTTTTCATTAAGCCAAATTTCTCAATTAAAATGTTTTGATGTAATATTGCAATCTTAAATGTCATTATTTTCATTAGAGATAAGCAGAAAATCACCATGATTAACAGAAATAAAGGCTTTGAAACATCAGTTTGTGTGTAATTAATCTTTAATTCATTTAAGTTATGTACTGAAATAGACATTTCAATAAAATTTTAATTTATTGAATGGGTCAGTACAGTACTAACTCAAATCAGAAAGAAAACAATTGGTGGTAAATAAAATTACTAAATACACTTCTTAGAAAGATTTTGTAACATGGATCTATTATACATGTTGGTTTGCCGTTTTCAAAATCTGAAGAAACATTTGCCTTTTCTGTCCCTGAATGCACCATGACAATAGCCAAAATATATTTTAAAAAATTAATTGCTTTTATCATTATAGTTCTTTTTGAATTGAATTGAATTATTATGTTGGTTTGCAGACCAAAATTGTGCAGATGGCTGTTTTTTGCTCTTTTTTTTCTAAATATACACACAAGCTCACTCTCAACAGAGAGGTCAGATTTCCTGACCAAGATTGGAGACGACAAAGCCTTTTGACATTTCCACTAACCAGAAGCTTAACCCCATGGGTATTCTACCTCAATGGAGATGCGTGTGTGGGATAGAGATAGCGAAAGGGAGAGTAAAGAGAATGATTATGAGACAGGAGCTGACAGAGAACAGAATGTCTATGCCTCTCTGTATGAAATGCTTGGTTTCCACAAGATAGTGACTTTGTCTGCATGCTCTGTAAGGTTTAGGGAATTACACTGCAAAGACAAGCTGTTGAGCTCAATGAAAAGCAATGAGCATTTATCACATCTTTTATGTAGCGATACAGTCTTCCTTTCAAGATCTGTTGAGAATAACCTTTTAACATTTCCTGCAGTTTTATTTTTCTTTTTTTTTTCTCCCACCAAAGCTAAATATGGCGTGCACTTCACTAGACAACACTTTCCACATCGTTCCGATAGTAAAGCGCCGTTGGTCGCCATTGAATACATGACAATTCTAATTCTTTCATATGGCCAAGATGTCAACAAATAACTGGTCAACAAGAATCAGGACAAATTGATTCTTTACTGTATGATTGATGAACACTTTGGATGCTTCACATCCTGCTGTGTTTTTGAAACATTAGATGTGCAATATGCACAATCACACCAACATGTTAAAGCATTGCAGTTGAAATACACATTGTGATTGAGGCATGGGTTAAGTAGCAATGTCAAATGATTAATATTAAGACAGAACAATGTTAGAAAATGTGTTTTTAAATATTTGCATTATAATTGACACCAACTCTACAGTTTTGATCTTCCCAAGCTGGTACACAACCTTGCGCATCAGAGCTAAAGACACCTACTCCATCTCCCCTTGCAGAGGTTCATCTCATCACTCATGGCTGAGAATCAACAGTGTGCTGCTGATGGGAGTATGAAGCTGGTAACAAGTACATTGAGAGACATGGCAAAGGCAAAAGCATTTTGCCTTGGAGACTGACAAACTGGAAAAGCTGAAGGATCATTATAAGTTTGTTGGCTGTGCTAGCACTACAAAAAAAGTGACACTGATGTTTGAGAGCAATCTAAAAAAGTCGGTAAAGCTCCTGTACATGAAAGAGTGTAATAGGATAACCTATTTAAATATTAGCAACCTTTTGCTAGCCACATTACGTGTTAAATCAGTCTAATTTACCCAGGTTAAATACCAAATACCAAGATAGAGTAAAGCACGCATTGTGCAATGACTCCGTTCTTTATCAGAGTATTGAAAATGGCATCAATATCTTTTATGGGCCCAAGATGTGAAGTTGATTTCTTTAAACTTGACACCCTATGGTACTTAAATTCTCTCTGTATCATGTTTATGACAAGTAATTTGTCAAAAAAATTAGTAGTTGTTGAGATTCCCTGTTATGTTGACAGATTCAACTAATACAGACTCTTGTAGGGTTAGCAAACAACTCAAAGTTAGTAAAGCACTGAAAAAGCTCTCACCACTTTAAAGTCTTTGTGCGACAGCATTTACACAAAGATGCAAATGACTTGTAATTAAAGAGAGAGTCTTGCGACATGCTAACTGTTAGCTTATAGAAAGTTAACATCCATCCAACATTTATTCAATGGTCAGATAAGAAAAAAAAAATCTCCTTTTGGCATTTGACCCTAATTATTATTAGAGAAACATCGAGCATGCAATATTTGGATGTTTCTACACTGATTAGGGATAATTTAACACAGTTTGCGACACATGTCACTAATACATTTGCAAAAATAAAATGTGCAAATTATCAATTTTCCCCAGAACACAGCTAAAACGTCATCATGACTTGTTCTGAGTGACTACTACTCTTTTATTATTCGAGTTGAATGTATTTTTACACATATTGTGTGAGTGATTCTCCAAATTAACATATTTATACTGCTTTTCAGCAAAAGAAATTCCTACCTATACAGCACTGGTATAAGACGCATCATGTTGTTGAGACACAGTCTGTGATGGAAGCAAAATGATAAATAGAATTACCATTAAGATTATTTCAAGTCACAAGTTTCTTAGGTGACATTGCACACTATGTGTAAAATACCTTGCAGAATTAAACCACAATTCTTTTTTCACTTAGTTTCACTAAATTATTTACTAACATATAGAGAATGTCCACAAGATAGCCGGGAATGCATGGATCACACCTGGGACATTTCCATTGGCTGGAAGAGCTGAAAAACACAGAGGCAGATTGACTGTTTCCTCATGTTCTGTCTCCCTGCACTGGCTGCCAAGGAGCACAAATGCTCTTTCTGCTGGTACACGAGATGAGTATAGCACATGTGCTCATTGCTGGCACAATATAACAGTACTCACACAGGAACTGTCACCAGCAGACTCGGCCATGTTCTGGCACAAACTCCGGTGACAGTTTTCTCTCTCCTGTTTACCGAGATTAAGGAGAAACTGATTGGGATTACAAACTGTTTCACTTGAGCCATCTCTTCAGTCTCTGCAATAAAATTCTTCTAAAACAAATAAACAAAAGAGCTCTTTCTCCAGCCCCTTATTTCTTCTTCTTTTCTAGTTCTACTACCCTGATTGAATTTATGTGGAAGGGCAACTCTTTGCCTTATTTTAGAAATTTCTTGACATCATTGTGTGTTGTAACTCCAAAACAGTTTTGGCTGAGAAAATGCAGGTGTAAAATCGACTTCAAGTAAAATAGAATCTCCTTGAATTATTACGGCCTTAACAAGAAGAGGCTGACTCATGTCTCTGGCTGGAATTTAGACCTTAATAAACCATGATAATCCATCTGTCAGCACCCTTTTACTCTTCATATCTTCTGTACTTTTTAACTTCTCTCTCTGTACCCAGTTCTAGTTGAAGTGTAGACATTTGAATTATCTATATCCCCATATATATCGTTTGTTGCTTTCCACATTAATCTGGACATAATATACCGATTTATTCATAGACTGCTGGTTCTTGACAGACATTTGTTCTCACAAATAAGTTTCATACATAAAAAATCTGTTTCGAAATATCTCTAATCAAAGTAGAATTGTTCAGTCCAGATCTTGCCAATTTTGTTTTTATTTTTTAATCCAAATGTTGGTTGGGTAAACCAAAAAAATATATTTTTTCTTACTGAAAGAATGGATGACAATAGGTCTTGTATGTGTTTTATGTAATTTTGTTGGGTCGAACTGATAGATTTCTGCAAATGTGAACAAGGCCATTTTTGTTTTTATTGTTCCAATTCCCCAAAAAAGGATAAAAACAATGTCCTTTAGGTTTCATTAACAAAATAAACATTTTATAATTTAATCTTTTCAGATTAGAATAATGTGATTTGCATTTAATCTGATGCGAATCAGATTTTTAATCAACCAAAAGATTCCCAGTTTTAAGCGATAGAAGATCAAATTAAGTCTTGATGAACACTGTAAAAGAGTCTCAGATTATGAGTTTCAAAACTAATGCCTACTATATTAGCAGGCTACAGAGGAAAGCCATATACTTCTGCACTGAGTGCAATTCCGGGGGGAATTCTGCGTCAAGTAGACATGCAAGCGACAGAAAACTCATTGTGACTGTAATAGAGAACCTACTTTTTTGGAGTAGGGAAGGTTCTCACAATGCTCATGATGCTCCTTGACAGAATGGCCCCCTGGGTGGTGAGTCATTTATTGTATATCAAAACTTGCCACTAATCAGTCTGGCATCATTTATTTCATAGCTATATGAGCCTTCTCCCCGCTGACAATTTAATTTCACATTTAGGGCATTAAGGTACCTTTTTTGCTGTCCCTTTTAACCATCTTAAATGATAGCTTGCCGGTGATTTTTTTTTTCTCCCCATCTTTTTCTCCTCAGTTGACTTACCCATTTCAGGAGCCGCCTTCTCCCTCCACACAAGAGACTGTGACCATAACCTTGACAGATTGTGTGAATGTGTGCGAGTTTTAAATGACAGCAATCCAGGGGGTAAAGATCAGAGTTAAATGGAAAGGGAAAGTTATAGAGAATCAATAACCTCAGGCTTAAGAGGAAGGAGTAAAAGAAAAAACAAAGTTTTACATTCACTAGACCTCTGGGCCCCTCAGTGAGTTACTAGTTATCGATCACTCTGCATTTACTGTAGCTCTGCAGACAAAGGAAACATTAAGGGAGAGGAACATCTGCTGCTCATTGACAGAGCAAGAATGGTAAATTAATCAAAGGCGGTTTTAATTATTCACAGGCTGACATTTCATAGTTTCTTGAGTTTTGTTTGAAGTTACAATAAGTTTGCTTTAAAATGCAGGCAATAATGCACCAGCCAAAGAGGAAGAAAAAAAATCGGGTAGAACAGATTATATCGCTGACTTGTGCTGTGGAACAGTTTTGCATGGTCAGGTGCGAATTTTGTTAATTGCTTAATTAAATAATTAGACACATTTTGTTTAATAATAGTATCAATATGTATAAATATTTGGCTTAAAAGGTCCAACCTCAAAATCACATTACCTTGCTCATTCCAAACATATAAAAAATATGCAGCATTCTTCAAAAATATTTGTACCTATTAAACTTTTTTACATCTTCACATTACAACCACAAACTGCCAAATTTCAGAATATTTTGTTGGAATCACAAGTGAAAGAAAATGACACACTATCGTCAACATTTTTTACAAATTAAAATCTATCAAGTGCCTTTGTATTTGCATTTGGCCTGCTGTAACCTGATAACTCTGTTGTTCTCAAATGCTTTTTAAGGTACTGCCAGTAGCAGAAATTATGTTTAATGCTAATAAATCTCAAACGTACCTCCTATTTTTATAGGAGATAAACAGAAGCATACATTAAAACTTTTTATAATATACATTAACACAAAATAAGTGTCTAAAGTACTGGTCAATATTATTAGCCTCTTTTTACATAATTCAGTGAAACAATAAAAAATTATAATAATTAGTCATTGCTCTATAACAACAACTGCCAGAAAATTAAGAGGCATTCTCCATTTAGGTCCTAAGAGGGTGCTGCTATCCCCTCTCAGTCTCCAAAATATGCAGGTGTTTAATCAATTATATGCCATCTCCAACTGATGGAGCCAGTTGGACTCAGAAGTACCCAGACAAGGGGCAGAGGCTCATACACCAACAGGCAGGTATCAACAGGCTCTGACAGTCAGAGAAACACAGACCAGACCAGAAACACACAGGTGGTTCAAAAGACACTAACAGGTATAGAGGGATTATATAAAGGATACACGCTGGCGACCTCTTTGCGAAAAGCACCCACCTGCCAGCTCTGAAACATTTTAATCATTTGATGGCCAATTACTCTCGACCCAGGCAGAGCAGAACAGAAACTCACACTTCACTTCCCCAGCACTCACAGATGGCCAGACAGGCTGGGTGTCCACCGCTTTTCTTTGTTCTACCTGTCCAATCTAAAGCACAGCTTCCCTCTGACATAAGTGAACAAGAGACTATTTTGAAGTTTTCAGCACGACTTTGAAGAGTGAGCAGGAAGAACTGCAACCTATAATATCATAACATGCTACAACATGATGTTTACGTTCACAATGTAATATTGGAACGGGATTGTTTAAAGTATAAAGAACTGTTCTGTGTGCAACGTTTCACATACAAACGCTACTGTGGACCGACAATATCCGCTAGTGCGCATATGTTTACATAAGTACTGATGCCTTGGTACTTGGTAAATATTGAAGCTTCTAATCTGGGCTCATTCAATGTTCTATAAATGTGACATGATCTTATAGTGATATTGTTTCAACAGAGACCCTATGTCTGCACACAATATTTACCTTCTACACAAGTCAATGTGCTGCAGATCACGCAGGATTATCACTTATTACAGTTTTCAAACATGTCAACAACAGCATGATACAATGCTAAAGAGGTAATGCACCCATTTGAATCAGGTTTGCCAAAGCTGAGAAACATCTAAAACAAAATATGAGATAAACAGTGATAGTTCTTCCAAGTGGCCAAATATATAATTGAAAGCAGGATTGTAATACATTGCATCTGAAATATTTAGCCTACCAAATATTGCATCCAGACATTCCTTCATAATTCATTTTTTGCAGACACTGACATTGCAATGATGATTCCAATTCAATATATTGTTCAGTTCTACTTGACTATAGCAGATTTCTCAAGATATATTCAGCTGTTCTGAGATAAGCCTTAGAATATTGTTAGAGATTATAAATGAACAAACAGCATCATGAAGACCATTAGCTAGGTCAGTGATAAAGCTGTGGAGAAGAATTAAGTGCTAAAATATTATCCCTAGCATTTATCTAAGAAACAGCCCAGGGACTCATAGTAACTCTGAGGGAGCTACAGAGATGTACAGCTGAGGTGGAACAATCTGTTGATTGGCCACATAGTCGTGTACTCCACAAATCTGGGCATTATAGAAGAGTGGGAAGAAGAAAACATATGAAGTCCTGTTTGCAGTTTTCCACAGGCCATGCAAGAGATGTTTTTGTCCAACATGCAAAATGGCATGTTTGGGCAGAAAACTAACATTGTACATTACCTTGAAGCCATTGTCCTATGATATATGGTGATGGTAGTGAATTTTTCAGAAGGTCCAGAGAAGCTGGTCAGAGTTAATGGGAAGATGGATGTGCTAACTACAAGGCAACTCTGCAAGAGGTTACAAACATCTGAAGACTAGAGTGATGTTTGACATGCAAGCAGGACAAAGACCCTAAACATAAAGCAGGGCTACAATGAAATGGTTTCACTTGAAGCAATCTGTGGCAGAATTCTAATATTTCTTTGGTCAGTTGTTGTAGTACGTATTTTGTCTATCCATTTTTCGCTACATGAGGTAGAATAAAAGGTAGCTATTTCTTGTAATTGAACGTTTCTTCAATAATAAGTCAGAACAGTAATTCTTCATGTCCATATCAAAAAGCCATAAAGACATCAAGAGTGAGGTGCCACTTCATAGCCTTATTACAGAAGGCTATTATTATTATGAATTATTAAAATTTTTACTAAGAAAACCGCAATCACACATGTCTACTTACTGTGAACAGTGGTGCTCTTCACAGTAAGAATCCATCTCTCAAACTTCTAAAAGTCTACCTCTTTGTTGCTGTTTTCACATTTACCAGTTAAGATTAATAAATAAATAAATAATACCAATTGATGCAGTATATTTGAAATTCACATTTAAAGACATAAGCAGATCTTCAAAATTAGAGAAATATTGTCCATCCACGGTCAAGACGGCTTCATATTGTGATGTACTCCAGCCGTTTAAGATTGCGTTCAAAATATATTAGATGTATAGAGTACTTTTAAGTTTTAATTTGCAACATATACAAGTTTTATTTGAGAAAAAGAAAAAGTTGGCTTTAAAAATGTGTCTCACATATTGCAACTACTGGAAAGCATGAAGAAAATGTAAGAAGTTTTTGAGCAATCTGATGGCTCTGCATGCCACAAAACGCTGTCACTTTGTGACAACCAAAACAATTGATGGCTTTTGAATTCAAGCACCATGTGATTCATGTCACTGTCAGCACTATTCAAACACTAAAGCTATTGTTGATTATCCGTCTTATGCCTGACACTTGACATGTTAAAGAAAGCAGAAATAAACAAAGTTGAAGAACGTCACAAAATACAAAAAGAACGATTCTGGCAAAGACTGTAACCTCCCATATTTCTAGTCTGTTATTATGGCCTTAAAAATGTCTTACTATCATAAAAAGTAAAGGTAAATCCCCATTTTTACATAGCTTGAAAGGTGTTGTCACCCAGATCTTTAGCTCATCCTGACAGTGGCATGTTATTTATTTTTCTCCTGTACAAACAGTTCCTAATATTTCTCTAGTTTAATTGTGAAAACATGATTGCATAAGCAATTCATTATTACCACATGCAGTACCTTGTAAAAGCATTCATATGCCATTGAGCAATTTCCCAATTCTGTCTTTTTATATCATTTTGAAATGTTATGAATTTACTTGAATGTTTTGTGATCTGCCATCTAAGTCAAGTTCAGTCAGACTGGAAAAAAATCAAATGTGTACATCAATTCTCAGGTCTTGCAACATATTCTCAATTGGATTCAGGTCTGGGCTGAGCCATTATAACACATGAAATTGCTTTGATCTAAACCAGACTACAAAATCTGACTGACATTCTCTGAAAAGCTATTTTGAAAAAAAGTAACACATCCCTTCATTTTTGATACTAATCAGAGGGATTCTAGATACAGTAGGTATAAATAATTTCTTACAAATGCACTACGTATAACACAGTGCCAATGACTGTCTGCCTGAACTTGATCTAATTCTAGTCTTTGCCGGATTTGTGATGTTTCTTCTGGCAGAAAGTCTTTTTGGAACAAAGCAACAATAAGAGCTTATTAGTATGATTGCAAGAGAGAAACAAAGAAGCTGTTGAGTGCTGCATGTAATGTTGCACATGGCTCAAAGGGAAGTGAGTTGTGTTTACCCCTCTGGTTATCCCTCCATCTAAATGTTCCCTCCTACTGAAGATGGGGCTCTGGGGAGAATACTACTTTAATAGAGAAGCTCCATTTTTCACTACTCCTATTTTCTATCCATTTTCTCTGTACTTATTTGTTGCTTTTCTTCCTGTGTGTGTATGTGTCAAAAAGCTCTTGAGAAGTATTTGCTCCAGGAAGGCGTGTTGACAGCTGTCCTCCCTCCGTCGACTCTATTGGCAGTCTCTCACAGCGAGGGGCATGCCTTTTACTCCCAACTAAACCCCCATCAACAGCATCCCAGCTTTAAACAACACCCGCTGCTTTCAGCTTATCTTTATAGCTCAACCGTTCGGCTCGCACAACCCGGGCAACACCGGCGTCCATCAAATAAGTCATTAGCGCAGCTCTGTACATCAAATATTAACTTCTCCTCATTTGTAATCGAGTCACTGAGGCTCAGATGCAACAGATGAATGCAGTGCTCTGCACCTTATGTAAAAACAATAAGGTGCGGATGACTCTGTCACAAGTTTCAAATGGATGATGACGCTCGCTGAGTGTTTCTTTGGCCACACAAGTAGAATATGAAATTGCCTATGGGACACTGAGAGCAGCACTTCCACCAGCAGCATATTCATTATGTGGTGTACTTACCTGAAGGCAAGCAGGCGCTCTACCATGTGGTTTGTTGACATCCACAGCAACAAGCTGCCATCCTCCGGCAGCGTCTTCATGGAACATCTGTGGCATAAGGGCAGCAAATAAGTGGTAGAAAATGCTCACAAACACACAGAACCAGACACATCATTTGAAGTAGTAGACGTGACACACACAGAAACCCCGTGGCTACATCATCATGAAACATCTGTGGCTGCAAAAATAAAGCTTAAGGCATTATGCACATAGATTCAAGCCCACCCAAAACAGGATGCTAGCTTCTAAATGCAGTGAGGTTGCCCTGGGGTCTAAAAGTGAAAAAAAAAAACAACACAACAACTAAAAATAACCCTGAGACATTCAATTATACAAGACAGCTAGTTCACAGATTACAACCTTCTCCTTTATTTAAAAAAAGGGGGGGGGGGGGGATCGGGTAAATATGATGACAATATAGCTTAATCATCTATACTGTGAAGCAGGTATAGCACAGCAACTATCTAAAATATAAATGCTCACAAAGAAGAGTCAGAAAGAAAACTGTCCACAAAAAAATTAAAAAAAGAAGCTCATGAATGTGCATATCAATACATGTGTCCGTATTGAGTTCACATACCTAAATCATCGATGTAACATTTTGTTGTAAGTAATTTAATCCTTTATATGGGGTGTCAAACTCCAGTCCTCAAGGGCCGCTGTCCTGCAGTTTTTAGATGTGCCACAGGTACAAAACACTGGAATGAAATGGTTTAATTACCTCCTCCTTGTGTAGATCAGTTCTCCAGAGCCTTAATGACTCAATTATTCTATTCAGGTGTGGTGCAGCAGAGGCACATCTAAAAGTTTCAGGGCAGTGGCCCTCCAGGACTGGAGTTTGACATCTGTGCTCTATGTGGAAAAAAATCCCAATTGTAAATCCTCTCTGGAATAAACGATCCGGAGAGATAAAAATGAATCTGTCCAGCAGGTGGTGATGTTAAAATTGTCAACGTCAAAATGTGTTAATTTGTAATGTTAAACAGTCTTTATAAAATTGTAAGAGAAATTTGAGTTGAACATAAATTTAAAGACACAATTTATAGCAGTTTGAAGAAAATGATCTTCTGGAATGCACTGCTTTGCTAATCTTGTTTTAGTGTTTTATCTTAAAGATTGATGTACCAACACTACACTTCCTTACACTACAATATGAGAAAAAAAAAATGTCAACTGTTGGTTGTCACAGGGAATATGAAATAGATATGAATTGATAATGCCAGATCAGTGTGAAGTGTCAAGTGGAAGACAGCTCCATTTCCTCCTGGACAAAATTGGGCCAAATAGTATGGAAAAGGGGCAAAATGACATTAGGGTTTAAGACAATTGAACCTACATTTAATTTAGATTTAATTGTCATGCTGACATTCTCTTAGACAAAAGAATGTGAACTTGTCTGAGAAGCAATGTAGTTGAAGGCCAAATAAACTAAACGATGTATGAAAATGTGTTTGTGGTTTTGGTTTGTCATTGTGAGCCCGGCACTGCATGTTGTATTTCTGTGATCATGAAATAAAAAGATTGGATTTCTTTGGAGTCAATAAGTAGTCATACTCACCAGCATGAAAATATGGGTGTTATTTTTTTAAAAAACAGACTGGATGGTTTGAAAAGTCAGAAAACAGCTTCCAACCAAAAGTAAAGGTAAAATGGAAGTCAGTGATTGAGCAAAGATGAATACAGTTAAACTTTCAGAATGGCTAAGTCCTGGGAAAAGAACTGCTTTTGGAAGATTTGAAACAAGTCATTTCACAAAGGAAAATAAACCAACACCTAAAGTTTAAGGGTTATGTAAGACAGAATGACATCACTTTTTCCACAGAAAACACACTCAATGGGCACTTCAGCTGCCAGGAGTCTCACTCAGAATATCAAATACAAAAGACAAAGTTTTAGACACTTTTATGAATGAGAAATATGCTTTCAATAATTAACTGGGTATTGTTTTTCTTCATTTGTGACTAAAAACATTCTCGTAATATGAAGTAACTATATACGTATTAGATAACTGCTGCCTTGAGAGGCCTTGTAAAGCCATGTCCCTTAAAAAGTTTGCGGTAGGTTCCTAAAGCATGGACTGTGGCTTGACTTGGTGTTTTAAGAGCCACCACACACAGACATATACAAGACCTGGGCTACAATTGTAACATTTCTAAAGTTAAACCAATCCTGAAAAAAAGAACTTTATGCTTTCATCTGCTGACAAGGTTCATGCCGATTTCATCTTTTCTGCAAGACTTGGCACTTGCCCACACTAGTAAAGGAGCCAAAACTGTTTTAAGGCCCACAGTTTCACTGTGCTTGACTGGTCAGCAAACTGGACAAACTAAATTGAGAATCTAGTTTTTATCACCTCCGTGCCACACTGCATTAATGCAGTAATTCATACAAAAAGAGCCCTGACCAAATAATGAGTGCATTTAGTGTACAGCAGAATTGCGTACATTTCAGTAGGCCGACATCTCTATTAGAAATTTTTTTTTGAATAGATCTACCACAGTAATAGCATTTTCTGAGAAACTGAACATTTGTTTTTACTCAGCTGTAAGCCATAATCATCAAAACTAGCAGACGTAAATGGTTGAAATACACTCACAGGCAACTTTATTTTGTACATCTGTTCAGTTGCTTGTTAACTCATCCAGGAAATCAGTTAATCACATGGCAGCTGTTTATTGCACTTAGAAGTCTAGACAGGGTAAGGACAACTTGTTGTTGATCAAGCACAGCATTAGAATGGTAGAGAATGGGGATTAGAGTGGTTTTCAATGTGGCATAGTTGTTGGAGACAAACAGGCTGGGTAATGTCATGTACATGTTCTGTCATTGTTTAGGCTGCTGGTCATGGTGTATTGGTGAAGGGATGCCAAACTCTAGTTTTTGATAGCTGGTGACCTGCATCCTTTCAAAGTGTTAGTGAACTAGAAAACCTGAATCAATTGGATGAATTACATTCTCCACATTTAAAAATTGCAGGATGCTGGCTCTCAAGTAGAGTTTGACGCATGTGAATTTTCATAGCACAGCCGGTGCTGGGACTCCCTTAAAAAATCACAACCTTCCACAGTACAACCTTAGTGCATCCCTTTATCACTACAGCATAATTATCCTCTATGATTCTGCTATGTAATTACTGAAAAAAATCTCTGAACCATTTCAGAAGTATTTCTATGCCAGAAAGAATTAAGCATTTCTGAGGGCACAGATATGTCAAACCACTTTCACATACACCTTGCTAACATATGTGCATAGCACAATGGCTGGTGAGTGAATTTCACTAGGAATTTATCTTAGCGAAATCAGAACAATTGTTTTTACATGATTGTTATATATATATATATATATATATATATATATATATATATATATACAGTACAGACCCAAAGTTTGGACACACCTTCTCATTGAATTCAATTAGAAAGTGTGTCCAAACGTTTGGTCTGTATTGCATATATATATATACTGTATATAGCTATAGATTTATATAGATATAATTTACTGAAATAAATCCACTTTTCCATAATATTCTGGTAAATTATGATAGACCTTCACATAAATATGAATGCTAATATTAGAAGGTCTACATATTCAGTCGAACCATTAATTATGAGTCATTTGTTTAAAACACAAATGCTTTGTTTGCAGTTATGAAAACATTTTAAATCACATCGGTCACTGTCATGGTAACAGTGATGATTTCTCTACCACACAGCAAACCATATAAAGAATTGTAGATTCGATGTTGTTTTTGCAGGATCTCATCCACCGTAAGAACTTACAATTTCTATACCTCCTTTCTTCATTTACTGTAAAGTAGATGAAGCAAAGGTATATTTTTGCTTGAAAGAGGTTAAAACAAACAACGTGGTGAGTCTATGATGGTGATGATGTGCAAATAGAGTAGTTAGATAATAACAGATGACAACCCTGAGGACTGTGTAAGCTCTACTGGGTGAATCTTTTTCCGGATTTAAACTTCCTGTTGCTTCGCAGAGCTAATTTAAGGTGCGTCTAATCTCTCACAGCGTAAGACCCACATAAATCCTTCAACCATTTACTGTTCCGCTCTTTGATTGCCTCCCTACCTCCCACACTGTTTCGGCTTTGTCTCCTACCTGAACATCAACATGTTCTCATCCTGCCAAGGCTGTGCTTTGCAATCCAACGCGATTATCATCTTGCTTTTATTATCCCGTAATCCGGCACACACACTGTCGTCTTGCAGAATGTCAGACATACAGAGATGATAGAAGCCAGATTTGTCTTCAGTTCACTCTTACTTCATGTACAATCTGCAAGTTAAAACCTAATGCAATGTTGTGAAAAACAAGGAAAATCTTACCCCTTAAAGTTTGTCAGTTTTATTTAATCTTTGAAGCCTAATCTCTACTAAGAACAATAAATCTGGATAGAATATGGCAAAGTCCCGCAATAGAAAGTGTGGGACAGATTTTTGCCTCCCGTACCCCAGTCAACAGTTCTCGGGAGGCTGAAGAAAGGCTTATTTTACTTTGCCTTCTGTGACTGACATTAAAGTGTTATGACACGGCAAATTAGCTCTCCTCCCTCTAAGACAGAGATTTGGTACGGCAATGAGATTACAATTAAATTGGATGGTGACAAAAATGGCAATTTCTTTTAAGGTCTTTGCCATTTTCCCAGTAGCACAAGCATGTTCATGAATTACTAAACTAATAAAAAATGATTTGACAATTTCCCAAGGCGATTCACTAAAAACTGCTCATGACATCAATATTTGATGTTCTCACTGATCAAAAATACTTTCTGAGACTAAATTTTCCTTTAGGAATCAATCATAATATTTAAGAGCCGTAAGGCCTGAAAATCTTTGAAGTATGCAAAATAAATAAATCACACTCAGCCTTTCGATCAGTTTTCAAAGCAGAAATGTAATTTTAAAATGCACAATTGGGGAACAAAAAGAGTCTTCTGAGTCATATCCACTAGAACAAGAAAATACAACTGCAGATGCATAATTTCATGTCCAATATGGCACAATTTTGAAGTGCTTAGCCATGGAAAATGGTTATTTGGCTGCTTTTTGGAGACACACTAAAGCTTTCATAGTAATAGCTAGTAAAGAAGGCATCAGCAGAGAGCAAGACCTTAAGATGACTGTAGGTGTTGGTAATGAGCATAACTTTTCTCAGGTAAGTAACTACTTTTTCTTACTTATAACTAGCTGCAGCTGCATTATTATTTTTTTTTTGTCTTCTGTATTTAAGCTAAATGAAGAAGAGGTCATTCAACCCAATTTGCAATCTGACTAGTATAACTCCTCTTCCTACCACATCATGTAGAAATAGATTGAAGTATTTTTTTTAGGAGAAAAATGGCATCATCTTGTGAAAAATGAAACAGAACAACCACTTTTAGTTTAAGTGTCGTGACAAATGCTGTCTTCAGAATTTTGTTTTAAAAGCTAGATACCAATAGTGCAATTAACCCATCAATTAAGTAAAACAAATTAACCCATCAATTCTCTATTATGTAGAGAAAAGTGTCCAAGTACTGGAAATCACTGTGGTGAATTACAGGAAGACTGAAATTGAATAAGAGAAGCCCCTCTGTATTATTATTTTTTTGGGGATATCATAAAAAATTAAGTTTTATCATGATGATGCACCTGATGATGCTTCCAAGTGCCAATAAATAACAGTATAATTGGAATAGTTAGTTGCAGGTATTGCTCTTCTCAATGTAAATGCTATACTGACATAGCTTATTTCAACATGAGCAAGTTTTATTTTTAATGGCAATATTTAATATTTGTATTGGTGTGGTTAAAACCACATGCACTGATATACTGCTTAAAATTACTGCAATTTCTTAAAATACTTTTGACTTTCAATCTCACTTTTATTGTTATAACATTTTTATTCATATTCCTTATCCATCCTGCAGTGTGCCTGTTTGTTAAGTCTCCAAGCTAGTGCAGTGAAAGACCATCGTTCTTAGCTTCTTTACTTTGGTGGCTCAATTGTGATACAAGTTGTTACGTCATACATTAAAATTTAAGCTGGTGAGTTTGCTGTGATCATTTTGTTGACTTTGGTGACTTATAAACAGGACAATTCAAGAAGTAATTCCTTTGATACTTTAAATCTAAAACATAAATGTACCAGGGAGTTGCACTTAAAATACCAACACACATATGTGGGTCTTATATTAATAACTGCTAATTATCAAGATCTAATTTCAATCCATGTTGGTATGTTTCCTTTTCCTGACAAAAATAATTCATCTGAAACAGTGGTTCTAAACCTTTTTTGAGGTACCGAACCCATCAGTGTCGTATGCGCAGTCACCAAACCCTTCTTTAGTGATAAATAAAATACATATTTTTTTTCCAAATTCAAGACATACTGTAGGTATATGTTTTTTTGCTGGTGCACAAAATGAGCAATGCATGAACGTCACTTTGCTCAACGAACAAAACCATGAACTCACAGCAAGTTACAGTATTAATTTATTTTGGCCCCTCAAAAATATTTCGGCCCCATGAAAGAATTTCAGACCCACAAATATTTTTTTTACTATTTTACTAATTAAAAATAAATTTGGATTTTTTTCAAAGAATTAAAAAATTTTTAATGACTTAATTTTTTTTATTTTAAATTTAATTTGTTTTTTTGTCGTTTTGAATCCACAAAATACTTTTTGGGGGCCAGAATAAAGTATTGCACAAATGATATACCTGCAAATCAGTCTGACTTCTGCTGTTTGTCTTTGGGAGACCAGTTCAGAGAGGCGTGGCTTCACCTTGGCAATTGCATCTTCAGAGCAAAGTCTGTTCATTTTCTTATTTTTTTGCTCGACATATTTAGTATGGATTAAAATATTAAGAAAAAAACCACGTGATGTAACATGATCCTCTGCAGCCAGTGATGGCCAAGCGGGGCGCGTCATCACGACTTTACACAAGTGTGTCGTTACCTCCGCGGCAGAGGCTCCGCCGAACCCCTGAGACCGATTCATCGAACCCCTGGGGTTCGATCGAACCCAGGTTAAGAACCACTGATCTAAAAGCTTTTTATAAAGCTTAAATTTTATTATATTCTTCTTATGAATACACGCAGCATTAATGATTTTCTGCCGATGACATTTTTGGACTACAGAGTTGTTGGAACTAGATTAACACTTAGACTAATCATATTTGTGTGCTGTTTATTCCATTTTAGTAAGTAGTCATTGGCAAAGCCCAGAAATATGACTGCAAAGATTACAAAAACCTGCCAAGAATCACATATTTATATTTAAACAGTCACTTCAATTCTAACACCAGTAAGAGGTAGTTCCTATGATTCAGTACCAGTGGCTTTTGTCATTTTAATCTGTAATTCTCTTATGCCAGCAAAAACATTTAAAAATTGACAGCTAGGTTTTTATTTAAGATTTGCTTCTGCTTTTGGTGGCTTATAATAAAGTACTGGATTCTTTCCTTGATATAAGACAAGTAAAAAAAAAAGAAAACATCTTGAAATATGCCAAATCCTAATCAAAACTCTGACTTACAGAACAGCCACAGATTCAATACATGCTTGTATTTGAGTCAATAAAGCCACATCCTGGAATATTTTGTGAATATCCTTCTAGACTCTCATAAGCTATAATGAAAGACCTATAGCTGAAAAGGTCCATATATGTACACTTCATGATCAACTCTCAATTTCCCAAGAAATCAAATGAAACAACGATTCATTACGAGTAGATGGATAATTAGTTCATTATTCAAAAGCATATTTTTAAAGAACCAACAGCCTTATGTGTCGGGGAAAAACTTACTTTGGATGCCATCATGAATGTTTTCATGATGGCCAACTACCCTGTGAACTTTTTCAGATTTCATTATGATACAGTTACAGACTTCAGTGTATTTTTAATGTGATTTAGTTAGATGAAATAACACAGAGAAGGACACTGTTGTGAAGGAGAAAAACATGCCCCATGGTTTCAAATATGTTTACAAATACAAATGTACAAAGTGTGGTGTCAATTTAAATTCAGCTTCCCAGACTTAACACTTTGTAGGAACTCTTTTTGCTGCAATCACAAATGTAAGTCTTCTCTACAAACATTTCACATCTGACATTTGATATTGACATTCTTACCCATTCTTTTTTTTTATTCTTTTACAAATTAGGTCAAGCTTGGAGTGGATGGAGACTATCTGTGAGCCACAAATGCTGCCACAGATTCTCAATTGGAATGGGATGACGTTGATTAGGCCATTTTAACACATGGATATGCTTTGATGTAAACCAGTGCATTATATGTTGGCTGTATGCTGTGTATGTTGTCCTGCTACAAAATAAATATCTACTCCAATCTCTAGTCCTTTGCAGCATTTAGTAGGTTTGACTCCTTTTAATAGGCTCCCCTCACCCCTGACTAGCTTCACTTTACACAAAGAAGAAAAGTATCTTCCCAGCACACCATTGTTAGTGTGAGTGATGTGATGTTAGCAGAATTGGTTTTGCGCTACACATAGTGTTGTGCATGTAAGTGAAAAAGTTTCATTTTGGTCTCATCTGAACATCTGTTGACAGATTATCCTAGCTGTGGAGCTTTATGGGGTTCACATTGAAAGGCAAGGGTGCGCAATATACCCAAGCTGTCATCATGACAATTTGAGGGCAACACTCACTTTATGTCTATGAGTGTGATAGTCGTACCTGTGTTGTAGCAGTTGATGTGGTACTGCTCCTCGACCCCCACATCTGCTGGAATTGAACTCTGATCTCTGCAAACGTCTCAATGATGACAGCAATAAACACATTCTGGAGTAGAAAGGACATGGGGAGTGAACCCAAGACATGCTAAGACAATTAAAAGTAAATGACCAAAAAAAAGAAGAAAGAACTGAGCATGAGCTCTCTTCACTATATATTAGATGACAGTCCTTCACTAATTAGCCCGAGAACGTTTTACTAACAAGGAGAAGTCATTACTCGGTAAAATATTGGGTGATGTCAATTAACCTGAGCTTTTTCATGTTTAACTGCCTTCTGTAATTATTATGGAAAGAGCAGTAGAAAGACAGAAGCTCTAACCTTGACAAGCCAAGCCAAGAAGAAAATGAGAGTTATAAAGTAGAAGTAGGAGCGCCAGCGCGGGAAACTGTCGATGGCTCTGTACATGAGAAAAACCCAACCCTCCTGTGATGCAGCCTGATACACAGTGAAGATACTTGTACCTAGAAAATGCAGAGCCAGGAGAAAAAATACAAAAATATTTTCAGTCAAAGATTTTCATACTTTGATTCAATTTGTTGAATCCAAGTTTACAGGCCAGTCAACAGAAAAGAGTATGACAAGACAGGAGAAAACATAAGATGTAGATGCACATGAGTTGGATACTAAAGCACTATTGGTCTAACACTGATTTCATACTTAGAGAAAGTCCTCAGAACAGACCTGCAGGTTATTGTTACTTTTAAAATTCGCAGATCTGATTAAACTATAGACAAGCAACAGCATAGGAACAAAGAAACTCTATATTTCAAGTTTTAATATAAGATTCAGAAGCAAATCCAAAAGGCTTGTTTGAGCAAGGCATACAACTGTGGCTCAGTCAATCCAGTTCTGGAAGGCAGAAAAACTTTTGACCAATTTTACACCATTTAAAAAGAAAATTCTACCAAGTACTAAGAAAATGTAAATAAACTTCAGAATCTGAAAGAAAGTCTAGAAAAATTATTACTTAGTAATTTGAATTATTACTTAACAATTACATAGTAAATATACAAATGTAAATGGCTTTAATAATTGTAACTGGCCAAAAACCAGAAGAGTTCAATCTGATTTAATGTCATACATTGATAACAACATGTACCTAATTCATTGAATCCACTGTAACCAAGCTCCTGTCTGGTGAGGCCATAATCTTCTAGATCCACACATTTAAACCCAAGAGGGCACTGGTAGCCCTCTCCATCAGGGGAGCAGTGAGTATCGGGGATGGCAAAGCTGTTCCACGTCACATTGCTACACAAAAGGGTAAAAAAAAACAAAAAACACATCTTATATAAAGTACCTAATAATTCCAAAAGAAAAACTGAATTTAGCGTGACTCAAATCCTTTTTATATGTATCACTTTCTTTGCGGTAAAGGGAGTTTCCAGAATCTGCTTGGTTTCACTAATGAAAACTAATTCTCTTAAATTGCCTGCCCAGACACTCATCCAAATTGTTTATTAGGGGTTACAGGATCAGAAGGGATAATTTAATGCACTGTCACAAAGGGCAATCAGAGGCACAATGATGAATCCTGATAAAGCTAATTATGCAGGCCTGAAATAGATCAACACGTCTTACGAAACCGAGTCATTTTTTGTGACGACAAACAGGAGGGAAATGAAGCCCAACATTAAGGATCAAAATGACCTATGAAAACAGAATACTAATGATTTTGTTATTTGAATAAATAAAAACCAAATGTTTAGAAATTATTCAAGCTCACCTATTTATGTCAACATATGCCCACAGGCATTTAAAAAAAGAAAATTACTTAAATTTCAACACATGGGAAGAGCATGTGAACATTGTTCTTCTCTATAATAGGTTTAAACTATAAAATGTATTCACAACCATATAAAGAGCATTGCAGAAATGCACAAAAAAACATAAATTTCCTGAATTTGAGTTCAATAAAGTACTTCTTATCTTAACACATTGCTGCATAATTGTAATGTGGAAGGAAAAATATATAGTGTTGTTTTTTTACAAATACAAATCTGAAACATGGCAGCTTATGTGGCTTTATATAAATAGCTTGCTAAGCAAATATGCACAAAATAAAGGTTGGATTTTTTTTACATATTTCAGTGTGAGAATATGCTATTGCAATAACAGATGTTATGTCTATATAATAGATGCTTTCTAGACAGAATTATTATATGTGAACATAAAAAATTATTCTATAAGAAAAAATTATGACAACCAGCTGTTTTAGCATCTATATATATAGTGATTCACATAATGTCACAAATCCAAGGGCAATACCATTACGTTTTCAGAATTATTCCATAAGAGAATAAAATATAAAATTAAAGAAGTGTTTTATTTTTACAAGATACTTACTGTTTTTCTGTATTATTTGTAACACAGTGACGATTGAAGGTTCCAAACATCTGAACACCCAAAATTCCATAGAGCAGGAGAAAAAACAGGAGGAAGATTGAGACACTCCAGATCTGTTCCCCCGAGCGTCTGGGAAACAGAACAGAGAAAGCAGATTTTGCATCACTACAAGGATTCATATCCACAAAGTGTCCACATACTTTTAAAAAATCCTCATCATAGCATTTTACTTCAGAATGTTGGTGATCCGGGAACGGGGGAGCTCAAAGCGGAAGTAGATCCTAAAGGCACGGATCATTATTAGCGCTCGCGGTATTCTCAACATTCCCCATGGAGACATCTGATCCACAAGCTTTGCTATTTCAAAAACCTTAACAAATAAGAAAAAAAATATCAGTAATATAAATAAAAGTGAGAAATGCAATATGCAGTCAAAGAAGCAATTGTATTTATTACTCTTAAAAACAATAAATAATGCAACTCACCTGAAGCACCAAGGAGACCCAGATGAAAAACACCATGAATCCATCAAACATACACCAGCGATCTTTCACATAGGAGTTGTCACCCTAAAAAGAGTCACAGAAAAGACTTGAAAGATAAGAAATATTAAATGGATTTAAGAATTTATATATTTGACAGCAAGCTAACAAATAAAAATCATATGTGGGGATATTTCAGACCATTACTTATGCAAGAGTAGCATTGCATGATGCTTTAATGCGTATGTTTTATCAAATACGTTTATTTTATTTGTTTTACTTAAAAGGTTACATAGCAAAAAATGCAACAAAGACATTTGAAATGACAGTGCCCACCCCGACAGATTGACCACAGCATTCCATCAGCCTGTTTTCAATGTGATAAGACAAAAAATTCAAAGACCCTATAGTGCAAAGAAGCTGAAATGCCACGGGGCCAGTTGAAACGGCCATCCTTAATTACCACTTACAGAGAGAGAGTGTGTAAGAAGCTCTTAGGGAGTCACTCTTTCTCAGGAAGAAAGGCTGCAAATGGAAGGGTGTGTGCTGAACACTCTACAGATAAGTACCATGTTTGATTACATGTACTGACAAGGGCAAAACCATGCTGTTACATTCCTACGCAATGTGGATTTATATATATATATATATATATATATATATATATATATACACAGTATATATACTCCAGTACTTTCAACAATGTGATAGAAGACAGCAAAAGTTGCAGGTGCCATTAAGTTCAATAGAACATAAGATAATTAAACATGAACCTTTTTACATTTACAGATATTGCTAAAAGCTCCCATAATTTTTGAATCATTTGTGAAATAAAAAGAATTAGCACAAGTTTAATGTTATTTAAATGAATAACAACCCTCAGAAGATGTGTCAGTGTTAAACAGAAAAAGTAACATGAAAAGAACCAGAAACAAAGGTGGTTTTTTCCCCCCATGCTAATGCAGGCCTCTAATTGTGAGGGTTTTTTTTTACTAGGGGCTGCACAGTGGCGCAATTGGTAGCCTTGCAGCAAGAAGGTCCTGGGTTCGATTCCCGGCCCGGGGTCTTTCTGTACAGAGTTTGCATGTTTTCCCTGTGCATGCGTGGGAGAACTAGGTGTGAGTATGTGCGTGTGTGTGTGTGTGTGTGTGTGTGTGTGTGTGTGTGTGTGTGTGTGTGTGTGTGTGTGTGTGTGTGGTTGTTTGTCCTGTCTGTCTCTGTGTTGCCCTGCGACAGACTGGTGACCTGTCCAGGGCCTCTCGCCCGGAACGTTAGCTGGAGATAGGCACCATCTTTTTTTATGTCTTTTCAACAAAACGTTCCTCAGAGAAACGTTGAAGACAACCACGTACAAACACACAGTAAGAGCAAGTGAGGGTCACAGACTAACCCATCAAAATAAGAAACGAATAAGATGCCAAATAACACATCAATAGCAAAGAAAAATATTCAAGATAATTTTAATCTCTAAAGGCAAAGCTGATCGGCTCATAATGCTCACACGTGAAGTTTCAGTATATGTTCCCTTCCATTTCTACCTGTGTTTAAATCTCTGACACATTGTAACAATAAAAACAAAAGTCTGTAACCAGCTGTGCCAAACATCCAGCCACTGGATTAAGGTATGAGAAATCAAGGTGTTAAGCTTTACATAACAGAAAATATGTGTTTTTTGTTGTGTACTTTGAGGTTTTGTGCCTCTGGGGACTATCATTAAAGTTATGAACAGTCGTAGTGAAACTACCTTGATGATTCCTCTTATATGCATCTTCGCTATCATCTCGGCAGTGTAGAGGAACATGAGCAGCGTGTCCAGGGTAAATGTCACATACTGTAGCGGAGGGTAATGCTCAAAGGTCTTAGGAGTGTTCATACAAACAGAGATGACACTGATGATGGCACAAGCTCGAAGCAAGGAATGGACCCACTGTAGGAACAGAACAGAAAAGGAAAAAAACAAAACAACAAAGTGTGACTGTTTTTTTTGGTTTTTTTTCTCTTACTGTGAAGTATTAACTGGTCAACTAGGCCTCTTATCCAGGTGGACTCACTGGTTTGTTTATCCAGAAGATGTCAGCACTGTCCGCAAGGGTCTCATCTGGCCCAAAGTCGGTCATGGGCTGGGCCTCGACCCGGGAACTCTGTTTCCTCTTCAGCATGCTGGGACTAGCTGTGCTATACAGAGAGTGGATCTGACAGGGAGAGGGAGGCGAACAGGACAATGAACAAAGCTAAATGAGGAAGTGGAGAGCACTCTGGCTACATCCAAGTCAGGGCAGTGGAATAACTATATTTATAACTCTTAACAGCCTAGATTATATCCTGAATGCATACACTTCTTGCATATGTAATGCAGCAAAGTCATTATTGGCCATATTTACATGGAGGTTAAAAAATGGGAGTTTGGTGGTAAACTGACTTTTATGTGAGGTTAAAGTTCTGGTCAGACAGTTGCATGCACTTAAGGACAATGAATGCCATCTTACTTTTGGTCTTTCATGATTAACTCAAATGTTTTTTTGTTTTGTTTTTATCTAGGGTGAAATGATTAAACAGTAAACTGAAGTTAGCTGTATTCTCAATATTTGGGATCACTGTGTTGCGGGAATACCTGGATATGTCCAAGATTCATCCACCTAGTTGAGAGAAAAGCTGAGGGATTTAGAAATTGTGCTCCTTCTTCTTTATTCTATTGACACTGGGCAATCCACCAGTACCACTGGCAGCAAAACAGATGCTGTCAAAACCATGCTAGACAGTAGGCACGGTAGTCCAACAGGGCAGTGAGGCCTAATAAAAATACATTAAAACATTGTTTGGTACAGACAAAGCAGGCTAACATTAAGATTTTGGAAAGCCCTGACCTCTACTGTATGGCAAATGTGTAGACTACACATAAAAGTTAGGTTCATGGCAGAAAATCAATATTTTTAAAAGAACTGGATTGGCCAAATATGTAGCAATACTCATACCTGAATCTTGCTGGCAGCTACTAAATGCTTGTGGTAGAGGTGCAACCTCCAAAGGGACATCTGGGGATTAAACACTGGTCGGGTCGTGTATCAACCAATAATGTAATAATGCACCACCTGGCAATGACTTAATACTTCTAACCATTTAAAATGTACTAAAGCCAATAATGTAGCAGCTTTCCAATAATGTAATGAGGTTTGTGAGTCAATAACATAACAACATTTTGCCAATACTATAATATGTTATTATGCTGTTGGATAGTGAGCAAGTTGATGCCAAAGATTGTTGAAAATGTAATAACTGAATAACTGCAGCCAATAATGTAAGAAGAGACCAATAGGTATATTGGATGTCATCGTTATATTCATTAATATACAATATATAATATTGAGAAAACGTTATGGTTGTATTTTTATTAGCAAGTCATTACCTTATTTTCGTAATGATATTTAAAATGCACAAAATATCACGATTGGCAGGTATTACATTATTGCCCTTCATTAGCTTACTGATTGCTACAATATGTTTTTAGATATCTCAACCAAAAATTAAAAATAAACTGAAATACATTCAAAGACTCAAGGGTTTGTCCAATATTTGCAAGTTTTTCTTCTGTCAGCAATTCACGATGAACAAATAGTTTGGATAAATAAAGTCCAAAATTAGTGACATGTTTGCTCCCGATCACAAATTATCACCAATTCACACCAAACAAACAGGTTAGAAAAATAAAGTCCAAATTTAATGACATTTTTGCCCCCGATGAATGTATGTAAACTTCTGATCAGAACTACATCTGAGTATGGATATATTTAATACATGTCTAAGCATTACCAAGCTTTGGTTTCTGTTAGATCAAGAAATTGTCCCTGACTTGAAATGCCAGAGTATTGGTTTATACTTCAAAACTAAATGTGCTGCATTGTTGAATGATCACCGTGATACACAACGTAGCACGCATGGAACACAGAACGAGTGTATTCACACTGGAACAGCTCCAGTAACTTACCATCCCCAAAAAGATCTTACAAGATCTTCATCATACTGAGTGAAAAGGCACAGGCAGCAGATCGTGGTGTAAAGAGTGTGACTTGGTTGTTACCTGTGCTTGCCAACATCTGCATGTATGTGTGTGTGAATGTGTGTATGCAGAAAAAAGAAAACTGTACAGGCCGTTTCAACATAAGAACACAAGAAGAAATGACACTGTGAATGGAGACAAAGCGCACATACCAAAGGGAAAAGTAAAGCTGAAATTGCTCCAGCACTGCACATAACATGCGATCAGGCATACCCTGTAAATAACACACAACAGTTAGTCAACATCATGGCTTATATGGTGTACAGTACACTACCCACATCTACAGTACGCTCATAGAGACAGGAATGCCCACCACGTCTGACATCGAGGCATATATGCGACACACTCTGTGATTAAGTGAGTGAGTGAGTGACTGAGGTGTTGTGGAGGAGGATGGAGTGAAGGAGGACCAGCGGACTCACTGTGAGGCTCCTCATTGGTGCATTCATCCCCAGGTCACAGAGGGGTGGAGGAACCAACCAGACTGAGAGAGATTACAGATGCGAAAAGGATAATGTCCCAACGGGTTGGTGGTCCTGTGGCAACCATCAGTGATCGGTAGCAGTCGGAAGAGCAGGAAAGATAAAAAGTAAGAAAACATTTTTACATGTGTAGCTATGTGTACGGTGCCAGAGTCTGCAATATACACAAACTGCCCTCAGTTTAGGTGAAGAAAACTCATTGTTATTTGACTTATTTGAAAATAAATTAAAAGAAAGTGTTTTGAATATCTACTGCAGAAAATTTGTTTGAACCACCATTTAATTTTTATTTCCAGAATTTCAAATAAAGATAAGCATAAAAGTTTTGCAGAGAGAAAACAAATACATTGTCTTCTATGCGATGTTGATATTTCTGGAATGCTATGTATTCCACAAAGACATGTTACTGTAAATAAAACAAAAACAAAAACATCCAAACTAATGAGAAGAACAATAGAGTTAAAAAATACTAGTACTTTCTGTGGTGTCATTCTATTGTGGAAATTCAATGAGAATTATCAATGACAAAACTGAAAAACTGCTAAAACCTGCATTTGTTTTTATACCTATATTTAAAACATCAATTGATGCTTTCTTATTTGTAGGCAAACTTGTTGAGAGCAATTTTGGAGGGACCAAAGAGCCACTGGAGGCTCCAGAGCCGTGGGTTGAAAACCCACAGCAAGGTACCCACTGTCTTGGTACCTTTCAAGAATGTTCATGAACCTTGATTCTGTTGTGTAATAAACCAATGCAAACTAATGCATATTGTGAATGTCAGAAAAACAAAATGTGGTATTTTGGTTGTTTTTTCATTTATTTATTTTTTACACAAATCTAAAACTTAAAGGGTTGCATCTCTTTATTCACAGTCCTCTAAATAAAGCCTTTACAGAACCAGTGTTTGCTGCAACACAAATCATCACACAGTAAGAAATGGTCGTGGTATCAACTTTTAAGTTCTGCCACAAATTCTTGATTTGATTTATGTAGACCTTGACTGGCCATTTGAACACATGAACTTGAACTAAACCATTCAACTGGATCTCCACCGACACTAAGCAACTATTGACATAAAAATAAGAATTATATTAATTTCCCTTTCCAACTATAGCAGCTTGTTTGGGTTGCCTTTTAAATCAGACATTTCAAACATTACAAATAACCGCAGCCTTAAAGTATACATTGCTTTACTGCTGAGGTTGCTGTGAATCTGTACTAAAAGAATTTAAATCCAGTAAAAAGAAAAACTTTGAAAAAAAATGCAACATTTTTCAAGCAAAAAACACAAAATTACACCAGCAGTACAAGCAAAACAGTGCAACTGTACCCCTCTCATTCCCTCACATGTTCTTAGCAATAAAAGAAACTGTCCACCTAATAAACCCCATGTAGTTGGAAGCAATTTTCCAGTGTAATTGCAACACTTAACATATGCAGATAGAGACGTGAGGGAGAGTGAAAACAAAATTGCAGGGTCTAAGTGCTATTATGTGGGAGTATAGCTGGCAAAGACTGCAATTACTTTCCCATTTGAAGAGAGGACGTGTTCTTCACTGAGAAAGATGTGATCTCTGGACAGAATAATTGTAACTGTAAGCATTTAAAAAAAAAAATCAAACTTTCTTTGTTGAAGTTTTGTTCGTGAGTCCAAAGAAAAATTGCAAATATTCTCTGTTTCTTTGATGTTTCTTAAAAAACTTTTCCGGCAATGTCAAGCAGAATTTGAGTGTTTACCATTCCTGTTGTTGTCATTGATCTCACTGTTCACCATTAGCCTCACCATACCTAAATTATAGTTAAAATGTTTGAATATATACCTATTATAATATAACAGACACATAAATTATTATTATCTATTGTTTTTTAGCATTTTATTTAGTTTTCAAATTGCATTACACGTTGCACCCAGGATCAGTGGGAAGTTAAATTTCAATTTAGCTGGAAGTGCTTTATATGTAGCAAATTGACAATAACATTGACTGTTATAAAAATCAAAACAACATGTAAATAGTTAGATTTTTATCAATTATATACTACTTGTAGAAATAAAAAGGTTGCATCTTTTTTACAAAAATCGTATTTTTTAGCCAATAAAAGAATAATTGATATTTAAAAAAAACACCAATCTATGCACTCCTCATCCCACCAATTCATTAATATGTTGATCAGAATTGTGGTGGAAACTTGAATCCATCAAATAAACTCATGGATCCATTTAAAAATGTTGAATGGATGTTTTCTTTGTTTTCCATTATAACGTTTACAATAATAATGTAAATTATAATGTTGTTGCTTTCTGTGACATATGCACATGATACGTTGGCCTTTAAAGGTATCATCTATCTTTTAATAAAATATGACACCGAGCAGTTAGCTCAATAGGAAAATTTGCAAAACAACTGATAAAGAGCTAGAACTCAGTCTGGAGGGAAAATTTGTCAAAGGAAAAATGTTCCACACAGTATAGATGAAAAAAGTGAACATACACAGCAGGTGAGCAAAACATTTCTGGTATTTTTGCAACATCAAAATGTGAAATATTAATAATACGGGGACATTTCAAAATATCACAAATTTTAGTTAATATATTCCAGGTGTGATTAATATGCACTCTGCTTGGAAATAATATCCTGCCTAATAGAGTCTCAATCCAGAAGACATCTGCAAATGACATCGAGGACAGTGTTGAAGATGCTTAATCGCACAGTGAATGTTGGAAGCATGCAACAGATGAGAAAGTGAAGAAAATGAGGATTTATTTCCACTGATACCGTCATAAGACTATTAAACATTAATCACGCAAATTGCATGACATCCTAATATGGAGCAGCACTAATATAGGCCACCTCAGTGTGTTAGCAAAATTACTTTGAAGGTTTAGTTGTGAGATTTCTATATTAATAAGATAAAAGGAGATTTTAAGTCATTTTTACATCTGAAATGAGATGTTGGAACATTTTCCTTTGATTCTCAGTAGGGTAACAACAATAAATCAACCTTAATTTTCTTATTTTTGAGACATTAGCAATGATACCAGTTAAATATAAAACTGATCTTATCCACTGATCTTATTTACCTCCAAAAGGGTCTGAAACTTAGCCACCGTCCCCTTTGCTCTGCCATGAGAGAAGGCTGATTGAAATATTTACCCACCACGTAACGTTTGCACAGGTGAGGTTGCTTCACTGTGATTTCTGTAATTTATCAATCATTTAAATAATTTAGCCTCTGCTCTACCTGCCATCTCATTCCATCTGGGTCCTGACTACAACAAATTACAACAGACTGGACATAAATACAACATTTCTTACTTTTCTAGAATAATAATTTTATTGTGATAAGCACTTTGGATTACGTTCATATTTTTAAAAGTGCTTTACAAAGTAATTGGATTTTAAATTAATGTAAATTAAATTAATACATATTAATTATACTGTCTATTTAAAATAAATTTTGAGTGTGCATGCATTCTTGGTATGAACTCTAAAGACAAAGCAACCAAACGTTTGATCAAAAACTCAAATTACAATGTGGGAAATCGCAATAAAGGAGTTAATAACTTTTAGATTATGGAATAACATCTTTAAAGTTTGTTTGGTTTTTTTAACCACACTCAATATCCTTTTTTCTTAGTCTTGTTTACAATATAAACAAATGGCAAATACAAAATATATTTGGGACAGCAGGTGCTGACCCACTGCGATTCTTTTGCTGGCACTTAAATCGACACTGGATCTTATGAACACAAGACCAGCTGCTTCAGAAGCATTTGATTTAAAGAATATAAAACGTATTCATTCTCTTAAAGAAAGAATTACATCACAAGGACAAGATTACTATGGAAACAATTAGGAAAACAGCTAATATGAGAATAAAACCAGCTAACCACTGGAACTATTTACATCTCTGGGCCAGTATGAAGCCTAAACAAAGCTAACATTATACGTGACAACCAGCTTAAGACACAAGATGCAGCACTTAAACAAGAATATTGCATCGAGGCCTACTGCGGAGGATGAGATTCCCTCCCTCCACTTCCTGGAGAACCAACAAGCTAGCGCGCAGCAACACCGAGCGCGAGCCGCATCCTACAAACAAAACAGCTGGATGTCACGTTACGTTCGCGACAATTTCAGACAAGAAAGACATTCTGAAGCACTTACGAGACGATGACTTTCCTTAGCTGCCGTGTCTGGCCCTGTGCATGACATCAGTCGTTCTCTCTCTCTGGGCTTGCTCGTGTGGGAGACTGCGGGAGCGCGCAGGATGCAATCACATCAGCTGCGGCGACGCGCAGGCATTGCCAAGGTAACCGCTTCAAGCGCTTCCTTTGTGGCTGCATCACGGTTTGTTTACATCCAGAACCCGATTCCTTTTGGCAAATCAACACCTTTGTTTTACTGTTTACTTTAAAATAATGTAATTAAACTAATTACTTTAGTGACAAAATTGAAGACCAGAAATTAAATTCAATATTTTTGCTTTATACTGAGGGAGGTAAAACTATAGAGTAAGCAAAGAAACATAATAGAAACATAATACGAAGATATTAACCGTGGAGAGAGCTTCATGTCAAAATATTTGGGATATTTTTTATTTATTTACATAATTTCATGTTAAAATTAACATAAAATAAATATAAAGCGAAGTTTATTTATCACACACAATAATGCCCACTTCAAGTTCATGCTATTTTAATAGGGGTGTGTTGACTTTGAGATACACTGTACACACCTTGTTATTGTTGCAGTAGTGTGAATTATTCATATTCATATATTCTAGTCAAGTCTTCCACTAACACATGTTCTCATGGCAACCAGTTGTATTGGAACGCCAAAGCATTTAAATTGAGTTAAGCCATTTTTGTGTTCTTCATTCACAATATTTACTATTACGGGTCAGGAAGCTGGCTCTCATTTGTCATAGATGGAAGGAAAAGCTAGGAACAACAGCTACACCACAGAAGTTATGGGAGAAACCAATGAGGACAAAATGAAACAAAAACAGTCTGCTTTTGATTAAATGTCAAACTGGTGACTTAACTTGTTGTTTTGGCAGCTTTTTCCCCACTTTAGCTCCTGCCCAGGACTCCATCAGAGAGTTTGGACTAATCAAAGGCACTTGTACGTAAGGAGTGTTGGACTCTGAAGGGACTGAGCCAGTTCGGGCCAGCCTGCTTCTCTTTCTCTCCTTCTCCATTTCTCTTCCCTCTCACTCTCCCTTCCTGCCCTGTCTCAGGAGCGTAAGATTTGGGAAATTCCTTCAAGCTACTTCATTTCAGGTTTCTGTGGGATTTAAACATGCACACTGAGGTTTTTCTCCAGTCAATGCTAGTGCCGTCATTTCTGATCCTGCTCTCTACCGTTGAGGACACTTTGCTACAGTCGGTAAGGTGAGTTTCCATAAGTCTGTTTGTATCTTTTAGCGGTTTTCTATTTGGGGGCAGCCAGAAGTGCAAGAATTAAAAGGGAGGCGCAAAGTTATGCTGACTTACGAGTTTGGGGATAGCAATATGAGAAGTTTTAGTAAAGCCAGTGGTATAAATATAGTCTGCACTTTTACTTTCTGGTTTACAAATGTGTCTTTGTTTGCCAACTGTTAAAAATGCAGTCCATGAAGGTAGCATACTCCAAGATTTCAAAGTGATGTGGTTGCCTTGCTTCTTTTGTTTTCTTTTTTTACTCCAGTGGTGGTGTTTGAATTGACATAATATAACTGACATGTCCTCTAGTTAGCTTTGACAACAAACCATGAGACTGAATGTCATTTTTACAGCTCTGATTGTCACACAGGGCATGAAGTTAATTTCTGGGGTGGAATGGAGTGGCAGGGGTGTGTGCTGGGTAAAAGCTGGCCTGCTGGGGCCTCTCAGAGTGGAATTTATATTTTCTCTCCATGCCAGATTGGGTATTTTTTTCCAGGAGCTCTCACTTTATATGCACTAGGCTATCTTAAATGATTTCTTTCTGAATAATAGGTCAGCAACATTGTGCTTAAGGGACTTTTTTAGCATAAAAATAGATGTGTGCTTGCAGAATTTGTTGTAATGGGGGATAAAAATGTATGCCAGAGAATATACCTTGTCCTGAGTTACAATATGCAGTGCCTTGCAAAAGTATTTACGTCCCTTGAACTTCCTTACATTTTTGTCACATGACAATATGTTTCAGAGTATTGTATTGTTATTGTTATGAAGAGATCAACATAAAGTTGCATACTGTTTAAATGGGGGGGTATCATTTTTTTGTTTTCCCAAGTAGCTCCATTGGCTTTACATCTAAACTTTGAGTGGGTCATTCTAACACATAAATATGCTGTTGAGGGTGAACTCTACCCTCCTCTCCAGTCATCTGCACAATCTAATATGAATAATAACAAACAATGTACACAACCCTGTATAAATTCTAAGTTTTTGTGATGCATAAAATAGTCTATTATGAATCCTGCATAATTCAAATGACATGACAAAGAAAAGCTTCTCTCTCTTCTTTTTAGGAAAAACATTACAAAATAGGCTTGCAGACATTGAATTAACCTTGTTGCAAATGTGTCAAGGTTTTAAATGCTCCAAATCAAGAGGGATCACTTTATGAAATGGCCTTAAGTGTGAATAAAATAGGTAACTATTATGTACTTTTCACATTTTCCTGTTGCCTCTTGTCAGGGTATGTCTGCCATAAAACTAGATGTTGCACAGTTCAACAATTGTTCTCAGCTTCACTGCTGGAGGCTGATCAAAAGAGCTACCATATGCACGATGTGGTTTGTTTAATAGCAAAGCAGCTTGCTTGTGTTAAAATGAGCTCTGCTTGGTTTACCCAATTATGTGTTTTGTTTGAACTGACCTAGGCTCCGTCTATCTTTTCCAAAGCCACATCCCCTGCATCAGAACAGAGAAACAAGCTTGCCTGCAAAATAAATTCCCTTGAAACAAACAACATAAAGCAGTGCATAAGTGCATACTTGAAGAGTATTTTGCCACCAAATTGGAATTACATTTAGTTTGGAAGTTTACTCAACTGTTGTCTAATTGGCATCCCAAAAATCTTGGTAGCAGTGTAAAGAATCCTGCTACATTAAGGTGATCTCTTTGCAAAAATGCAATATCCATAACAGTCGTCATGAAGCAAATTTTATTTTAATACACATCTGTTAATTCTCTTTGACACGTTATTACATTGCACTTGTGAGCCTAAAAAAAAATAACTGTTTTTTTTTTGCAGGGAAAGTTGAGATGAATGCTAAAATTTATACTCTAGTTACATAATGACAGCTTTCTCAATAGTGAATGTCTGTCTTGCAGCATAAGCAGGGGTCCAAGGGATGCCAAAAAGAAGCACACAGAATATGGCAGGTAGCAGCTGTGGTCGTATGTATCCCACAGTGACATTAATCTTGCACATTAAATAAAATACATGTAATTGTGCTTGAAATGTGAGTCAGATCAGCAGAGCAGCTGGAGTTCCTTAAATTTTACAGATGTCATTTGTATGCAACAACATAGAACAAAGATGAAGATCAGCTAAGGACAAAGCAGCACTGTGCAAACTTAAAAAACCCCCAAAAAACTGAAACTCTGAACTTGGTCAGGTCGTTATGACAAACAGTGCAAGATTCAAATTTTACTGCTACAGTGTGTGAAGGAGTGCAGCCAAGTCTAAAAATTCCCTCAATACTTGAAGCAAGTGTGAAATGGAACTTGTTTCACCTCCTGATGACACATGGAAAACACACATTTTATGTTCGTTTTTGGGAGAACGGTTCGGAACGTTTGAGCTGTTGATTGAATGAAATGCATGCACATTTGCCAAACTCTTTGCCAATATAAAGAAAGAGCTGGAAATAATATATAAATTGCTCACCAAGAAGACCTGGGGAAATGTGTAACAACAACATGTGATGTGTGATTGGTAGATTTGGTCATTGAAAGGTGAAGTTTTGTAATGGTTTTATTTTGGGGGATTTATTAACCATGTGAATGCCTTTAAGCCCTTTTGCACTGCACCGCTGGACCCGGGTCGGCCCGGCCTCGTTTTTGTATTAGCACTTCCAGCCCGGTACCACCCGGCTCTCCTGGAACCCCGAGAGCTGTGGTTCCAATTGGGCCGGCCAGACCGGGCTGGTTTGGAGTTAGCTGTTGATTGGTTCATTGGCTGCGGGAGCGGGACAAAGATCAGATCTTTGGATCAGAGGAGCACTAGACTTTCTCGATGGCTGTCATTTCAATATGCTGCATCAATAAATTCCCGTCATAATCTATTCTTACCCTACACTGGGATTATAATTGCCTCTTCAGCCAAAGATTTTAATGGTAAATGTAAATAACAAATAAATCCCGCCTACCGCAGGGGTAGTTCAGTACGGAGCCCTCTAGGGCACATGGGGATTTTTTTTTCTTTTGCGTTACCTCGCAAAACTTTTGCGTTACCTCGCAATACTTTTGCGTTCCCTCGCAAAAGTTTTGCGTTACCTCGCAATACTTTTGCGTTCCCTCGCAAAACTTTTGCGTTCCCTCGCAAAACCTTTTGCGTTACCTCGCAAACCTTTTGCGTTCCCTCGCAATACTGTACTGATCAGTTATGCAGCATAATTGAATACTGCAAGCCTTTCCTACGGTGGGCGCCGTACTTTATGCTTTAATATAAGGTTATGTGAGGTTTTTCCATGAATGTTAGTATCTTTTTGTGAAATATCTGAAGTTTTATATCTTTCTTTAGGATAGAAAGGCACCACAAACCTACGATATAAACAGAAACCTTCCGTAAGTAGGAAAGAAATAAAAACACATTATAATTTGGACTATTTCTGAGTTATTATCGCGGGTAATAAATCATCTGACAGTTTTGATTGTGTCTCTGTTGTGTTCTAGTCTGAATGGTTTAAAGAGCTGCTTTCAGTGCCGCTCCATCTTAGCCTTAACAGACATAAACATGCAGTAAAAAATAAATCGATTTTCAATCAATGTTTTGCACCAAACAGTTAATAATAATAAACAAGTTTTCACTGAGGCTCTGTAAGAGCCATATGAATGAAATAAGTAATTATTGATATGACAGGAGCAGCGGCTTTGACACTTAGGTGTGTCGACGTGGGAGTGACGTCACCAGGTATGAATGGGAAGGATACTGGCTTTGTGTGTATTAGGAAGCGGTGAGCGGGGCGGTCAGTCCTTGCAAAGTTTGGAGCATAATAATCAAAATGGAATAAATCGATAATTGTGACAGAACAAAGAAAAGGTTTGGAGTTGATTGATACACGGACAGATGAGATTCCCCGAGTTAACCCAGTGCGGCCCTTTACCATCATTAGTTTGTCGTGTTTTTAATAATAAAAACTTGTTAACAGTAAAAACTGTTTGGTGCAAAACACTGATTGAAAATCGATTTATTTTTTACTGCATGTTTATGTCTGTTAAGGCGAAGATGGAGCGGCACTGAAAGCAGCTCTTTAAACCATTCAGACTAGAGCACAACAGAGACACAATCAAAACTGTCAGATGATTTATTACCGGCGATAATAACTCAGAAATAGTCCAAATTATAATGTATTTTTATTTCTTTCCTACTTACGGAAGGTTTCTGTTTATATCGTAGGTTTGTGGTGCCTTTCTATCCTAAAGAAAGATATAAAACTTCAGATATTTCACAAAAAGATAAAATTCATGGAAATACCTCACATAACCTTATATTAAAGCATAAAGTACGGCGCCCACCGTAGGAAAGGCTTGCAGTATTCAATTATGCTGCATAACTGACCAGTACAGTTTTGCGAGGTAACGCAAAAGTATTGCGAGGTAACGCAAAAGTATTGCGAGGGAACGCAAAAGGTTTTGCGAGGGAACGCAAAAGTTTTGCGAGGTAACGCAAAAGTATTGCGAGGTAACGCAAAAGTTTTGCGAGGTAACGCAAAAGAAAAAAAATTCCCCATGTCCCCTAGAGGGCTCCGTAGTTCAGGAGACATGACATTCAGATGAGATTTTATTTTATTTTTTTCATTAAATGTAAAGCTGAGGTAAAAGTTTCCCGCAGCTTCCTCGCTCATGAGCGCATACAGAAAAAATGGGACGGGAGACACAAGAAGAAAACTGTTCTGCGGTTGCTGGGCAGATCACCTGGGTAGCGTTAGCAAGAATTCTATTTACGTGACGTATCCTGCTCAATGCAACACGACCAGGGCCATAGCACCAATAGGACCGGGCCGAACGTAGCTGGACCGGGCCAGTCCGGACCCTGCAGTGCAAAAAAGGGCTTTAGACTGTCCTTAAACTAGGGATTGTTAATAAATCCCTAGAGTCTTTAAGTGTGACTTTTTCCAATAATGTTGCAAAAAAACTAAATTAAAAGAATAGATCATTTCATAGTAACTTTTTCTGCACATACTTCAAAAGGGATTTTTACACTAGAGTCAATTTTGCTTCGTAAACAGATACAGGTGCACTTGCCCTTGGAGTAACCCTTTTAGTTTGTTTTTTTTTAAACAACAAAACTACTGATCTTTTCTCTTCTTCTCAGCCAGGTGGGTGAGGTGTGTAGGCTGTCCCAAGAGTCATCATTGCGCCGCTGCAGGACACCAGATGGAAAAATCTGCAGCGGCAGGGGCAAATGTGACTGTGGAATCTGCATGTGTGAAGCCACAGGCCCAGGGAAGTTCTATGGTCCTCGCTGCGAGTGCCATGACTGGGTCTGCGCCACACATAATGGGCAAATTTGCAATGGTGCGTACACTGAGCTGCGTTATCATTCCTTCCTTTGCTATTTTTAGCACAGTGTGTTGCAAAACTCTTTATAGTTTTCACACTTTTTTCATATTCTATCATGTTGCAGCCGCAAATGTCAATGTCTTGGATAATACAGGATAGACTAGGGGTCTGCAACCTGCACCTGCAGATGCCGCAAGTGACTCTTTAGACCTCCACAAGGACTCTGAGGAACTTTGGCTAAAAACGATAAATAAGAAACATATGTTTTAAAAAATACATATTAAAAGTGCTGCTTTTAGCAGTTTTACAGTTCTTCACTGAATATTTGCATTGGATTTTCACAACAGAACGACAATAAAAGTAGCAGTAATATTGGTTTAGATCTTTTTTTTTTTCTCATTAGGTCGGAAATTATGTTTTTTTCTTTTACATTGTTTCACACAAATATCATGATCGTAAAGAAGAAAATGTATCCTTCTGTTTTGTTTTGCGAAAGTTTTCCATTTTTGTTTTTGTTCATCTAGAAATATCTTACTTTAAAAAGGACAACAAAATTGAGATATTTTCCTAAACTAGTTAATTTGTCTTCTTTAAAAGATCAGGTAACATTGGCAACTGATTGCAAATATGGCGATTTGCGTTGTCGAGGTTACAAACCTCTAAGATAGACTAACACTAAGTAGTGCAGAACTCTAAAGTGTAAGAAAAAGAGCACAAGGCTTTCAGGGTTTTTTTTAAATACAAATCTGAGGTGTAAATTGCATATTAGTCACGCCTTTAGTCGGATACCTCTAAATGAGATCCAGAGCAACAATATGCCCTCAGAAGTCACTCAGTTAGCAGTTTAGTATGAACACAGCTGCTCTGGCAAGACTTCACAGGTTTGCTAACCACTATAACCTAATAAACAGCATCATGAAGACCAAAGAACTCACCAGCGGGGTAAAGGGTAAAGTCATGATAAACTTTAATCCAAATTTATGTTATGAAACAATGTCCCAAACATTGTAACACATGCACACTACAAGTCTGGAGTAGATACACACAGCTCTAGGACTTCAGTTTTAAAAGCATTTCAACCATTTTTCCTTTTGCCTCCGCTCTCCAGTTATTTGCTACTCCGTGTTTGGCTTATCACATAATATCCCAGTTACATATTTCAATGTAATCTCCCAAAATGTCATGCGAATACTTTTGCTCAACACTGTAAATGGGCAATAACTTTAGAATACTTGTTTAAGAGTTGTGTGCTGTTTAAATGAATACTGTGCAGATCCACGTGGCTCAACATATGTTGCTACTTGGATGTGATTTTTAGAGAGGGTCAGTAAGTGATGCAGCAGATATCCTCAATGTGGGCTAGATCAGTGCAGTTTGGCAGATGGAGTCCCCAGCTGATGTTTAGGATCTGTTTCAAACAGCTGCTAGAAAAATGAAAATATTTTTCATGTCATCTACAAACTTGATTTTGAAAGGCAATGTCCTCCCACATGTTTAATGCACAGAAATATGTTTTTTTTATTTTTTTTATCTTGCTGTCAGAAGCCCTTCTCTCATTGGCTTGAAGCAGTTTTTAGGCAGACAATAATATGCTGCTGGCTTGATATCAGACATTGTGATGTTATGAACGTTTGTTGCCAGGCATTGTTTACAAGTCAAGATAATTCAAGAGAAACTGAATGCCTTTTTACTTGGAAAATTGTTTACTGAGCACCTACTTTGCTGGATTTCATGTGATAATTTAATTTATCAATCGAAAATGTGTGCACTTTTCTCCCAGTTCTTTTCTTTTCTAGTCACGATTAAATATATTATTTTATTTATGAAAAGAAAAAAGCTATCCAAACTAACCTAGTGTCAAACTAAACGATTACTGCTTCCTTAACCCTATTAGCTAGCTGCTCTGCCTTTTGAGTTAACATGTTGTCATACAAGTTCTTTTTAGCCGTTGTTGTGATTATACATGCAAGTTGTGGCTAGTGAAATATGGCATATAATGGTTGCTTCATGATTTACAAGCACCAGCTCAAACAGGGTTAAACTGGTGTGGATGACTTTTTTTCTGCATAATACATGAATCTACATTTAGAAACTGTCTTTTGTATTTACTTGAATTATTTTCACCTAAAATTCAGAGGGTTGCATGAGTTTAAAAGCACAAACATAAAGCAAAACGGAGGGAAACTGGGGAAGTATTTGCTCACAATATTGTTGGTTAAAAAAATGCATTCAACCTCACAAAAACAGACTCAATTTATATCTGTTTCCTGCTCACTTTCCAGCCTTCAATCGAAGAATGAAGTTATTTGAATTAAATTTGAATTAGTGATGCACCAATGGACATTGATGGGAGTTGGTCTGTTTTCCTTTTAGAATCAGGTTTTCTCCCCATTAAAACACATTAAAAGTGAATACTCTCACATGCCTGGCATGTCCTATTAGGAACTTTATTATGAGCTCAGTAAAACTCGGTTAATGGCCAAGTTCTGATGCATACATTGGGATACTCTTGTTATACTATCATTTTCTATTTTCTATTGGATTTAAAATGACTGCCTCTATCATGAAAGCTGCAGCTTATGCCTCAGTCTTTGCTACATTTAATGGCAGAATTGAAACACAATTAGTTTGTATACAGAGTAGTTCTCAAGATGTTATGATATTGTTAAAACATAAAGCCCAAAATATCTATCAGTCAAGTATGATTGTTTCATCTACTTTAAAAGACACTTTAAAAACCTGTTACTCTCACCTTGAAGCCTCATATTTAATACTGTATGTACTTTGTGTTGACATACTGTATTTTGTAATCACTTTTAATTTTTTTTACAGCCAACAAATTCAAAGCACCACCTTTTTGGCTGGATCAGTAGATGGCTCTGGCAAAGCTGAAAAGATGTCATCTTTGCACTGGCGTCTTTATAGACTTTACTTCATTTTGTAGAATTAAAAATAAATGTAGCTGACAGGAACACTGCTAATACTCAACTAATAAAGAATAATGAGAAGCAGTCCTAGGTTATTGCACAAGTGTAATGCATTACTCATTTTAAAAGCTTTGGATCAAAAGCTATTCGGTCTCCTTATTGCCTTAATGCTTTCATAGCAACATATGGAACTGTTTTGGCCTTTTTAGGTTAGGTTCACTTTGATTCTGTTTGACTTATTGTGCAATGTAAATTTAGGTTGTACTATTTCCAGTAAGCAGTCGTGTGTCAATCAAAGTTACAAAAACATGGAATGTAAAGTTAAAGATGTGAAGGTGCTTGGTCAGTAATTTTATTAAATCAATCAATTTTAATGTACAGCTGGTAACAGGCAACAATTACAGCAGTTCTTTGGGATCTTCAACAGATTGGTGTATCAAATATTAGGCAGATAAAAGAAAATAAAAACGTAAAGAAGCACTATCACCAGAGATGTGGTCTCTAAACCTAAAAACATGTCTGTATTAGGAGTGTCAGGTCACTCCAATGCTCTCACAGGACCAATGGTTTAGTCAAACCACACCTAAATCATTGCAGATCGCTTTGTGCAATTATTGCCCCCTTTCTTTTAATTGTTCGATGTTAAACACTGAGCTTAACTAAATGACGCCTGCAGTAGTTTGAATGATAATATTGGCTCATTCATGATCTACTGTATGAGTCATTGTTGTGCTCTTTGAGTAGTTTTAGTAGGCAGGCCGCATCTGGGAAGGTTCAACCTTTCCACACAGATAGATGTCATTGATTTGTTTCTTATTCTTGAATTTGTTTTTTTGTTTTTTGGGTTTTGTTTTTTTTGCCACTGCCCTTTATGTGTTACTTTTAGTAAATAACTAAGTGTAGAGTAAATGTTTTAGTCTACTTTATGTCTACAGGTTTGTAGACTAAAGTATGTTTGTACGTCTAAAAGGTTTAAGTTAATTTCTTAATTGTATAAGTCTGTTACTAATTGGGCCTGTAAGACTAGTGACACTGTAATCAGCTGTTCCATTTTTTTTTTTTATTCACAATTTTACATGGGGGATATAACTTTCCATAAATGCCACTACCGAATCTGTAAAATAAGTACATTTAGCATAATTGTTTACATATTCTTTTTTAAACGCATTTCAAATAAGACAGGTTGGACCCTCTTCCTAAAGCTTACTGCACATGTGTTTGATGAGATGCTTTGGAAGTTGTGGGAGGAATCCCAGTAAGAAATAAAAATAAAAATCCACACCTTTTTTTGTCTCCCCGTTGTCTCTGGGCTGTGAGTGAGGTTTAATGGAGATATGTGAGCATCCAGAACACGTATAATGGAGATAGGTGTGCATATGGGGGCCTGCGTGTCTACGAGTGTGTGTGATTTATTTGGGAAGACAAGTTGGCTGCTGTGAGGAGCTCATTATGGTTCAGCAGTCTGGAGCGAGGCCCTGTTTCATCCTGATAATGGAGTTTCACTCACTGCTACAGAGCCTGCCAATGGAACCTATGCATTAGAAGAGGGATGGATTTTCACACCCACCAAACCCACCTTCTCCTCTGTCTCCCACCACACCCACTCATGCATACACACATACCATACAGGATGAGGTTAAATCTTATACATAACTCACCAGCATACACACGCATAACATCAGCCACACGTTCGCATCCAGCAGTTGCAATCAAAGCCAGTTGAAAAGAAGACCCCCACATAACTCACCACGTTCCCTTCACACACACACACATGCACCCACACCCCCACTCTCAGCGGACCATGCATACACAGCATGCACGGTATGCTTTCAGAGATCGGCAGCCAACTTCTCTCCCCGTGGCTCCGTTATCTCTGCCTGTCACAAAAGTCTACTGATAAGATCCAATAGATTTTCTTCCATAGGGATTAAGTGTGTGTTTTTCATTACCAAAACATTAGCTTTCCTGGCAACAAGATGTTTCATACCCCATATTTGATTCAATGGAGGTTAATTAGCATCACCTCAATTAAACCAACAGGTCCAGGTGGCTAAATATTATATGGTGTTTTTTTTTTGTTACAGCACTGAATACGGGCAGAATTTACTTACATTAACTTGTCTTTAATGTAAGGCTGCATCGTGAATCATGATTTGACATAATGTAGTTGTTCAATAATTTAAGATTTCTCTTTTTATTAAACCACTAGATATTTTTGGCTTGTATAAAAATTTATTTTCTATCTTAGTTACAGCATGAGTCGGTTTATGTTGGACCTCTGCTAAATCACAAATATTGAAAAATGAAACAAAATTGCTTGTGTATTGTTGTATCAGTATATTTTATTTATTTATTTATTTTTATGAGTAGGTGTTCTTTCAAGAGTTGATTTGTGTCCAACTGAAAATTCTGGTTGCTATTGCTGCGATTCCCTTACACAAAAGTAACGGAAAAAGAGATTGGCTGTCTGGGAGGGAATGTTGGCCAAAAACAGACTGAACCTTAAATAATTAATCAACAAATTATCTACAACAAACATTTCTGCAATTACCCGGTTGCCACTAGTGGTTCATGGAGTGTTCTATTCAAAAACAAACAAAATGCAGGCTGGATTATGATTGTGGTGAATTTAATAGAGTAAAACCAAAAGAATTGCAATAGATAAAGAAAACTAACCTATGGACTGAACAGTGGCTCAGTTGGCAGCACTGTTGCCTTGCTGTAAGGAGTTTCTGGGTTTGAATCTCATCTCATCTTTCTGCATGGAGTTTGCATGTTTTCCCTGAGCATGCATGGGGTTTCTCTGGGTAGGCAAGCTTCCTCCCACAGTTCAAGGATATGATTGGTCTCTATAAGTTGTCCTTAAAGTTGTATGTCTCTGTGTGTTTTTGTCCTGTGTGTCTCAGTGTTGCCCTGTGAACTGACAGAATGTAGCTTAGCGACATTGTAGCTCATAATGCTGAACAGCTGGTCGTAATGAAACACAAAATAACAGAAAGTAACAAGAAAACAGACCACCAAAGTGACAACCTGAACTCCAAGTCCAATTCAACTCAAATGCTGTAAACACTGCCTTTTGTAGCAGTGACAGAACTGGGCCCATGTTGTATTTGTTCTCTGAAACAAATAAGGGTGGAGTGACTGTTCTTAGGAAATTAGCAAAGGGTGATAAAATTTGGGACCATAAAAACTTGCAGAACATTACACATAGTTGAGGTCACCTGACATTTCAGCTCAAATGATCAATAGTCAAATTAAAATAAACCTTTTATGCCTCAACACCAAAATGTAAGGGTGGTTAGAATTTATTAATGACTTTAAGTATTAAAATGTATGTAATTATCCAAATGGAAACATGATTATGTCTTTGAACGTGACAGCATACTTCCATGTTTATAGCCAGTGGCGGTTTCTGATATGGGCGACACGGGGCAACCGTCCAGAGTGGCATCTTGTGAGGGGCGACATGAGAACCTCCCCCACAACTGAAAAAATGCAGTGGGTTTCCTCTACTTCTTTTTTTTTTTTTTTTTATGTTCCTTAAAAATAAACCATTCCAGTTTATGTAATCGAAGTGCCCGATAAACATGAGGTTTTAGCAAAAAAGGTCACTTTTTATCAATACATGATTGTTATTTACCGCTGGTGATTTGTGCCATTAAAAACAGCTGCTCTCTAGTACTGCTTGTTCTCTGTTTGAAATGCCTCTAGAGCTTTTGTTTTATTATGAACTGGCCAGCAATCACATTTTGACCTGCTTTAGTTATTGGCCACATGAAAGGAACTTTAAAGGCTAATAATAAATATAAAGTAAATAATAATTAAGTTACTTATTGCAAATCTAAAGCAATCCTTCTAATCTCACAATATATAAGAGCTGAGCAATCGGAAAATTACCTTGAATAATATCTGTACACCAACTGTGGAAAACAAAATATTTTCATCCACCGTTGGTGTTTTAATGGCAGTAAATATCCTTGCAACCTCTGCTTTTTGGCAGAAAGTGTAATATTAAATAAAAAACACTCTAAGGAAGCCTTATTGTTGATTTGTCAACATACCAGGTAGCTGTGAGAGGATATTCTATATATTTTTCATGAATTTTTATAATTGTTGATAAAACTATTTTGTCAGCAAAGTGTTCACACTGTGCTACATTCCTCATTTCCTACTCAGAAATGAGGAACATTACTCTTTCTGACTCTGTTTTTCCCTCTCTGAGTCATTTTACCTTTCCTGTAAACTACTTTTGAACTCCTTTTTGTAAAATTAAATCCAGGTATGCTGTAAAAGCACAATTGTGGAAGATACTGCTCCAAGAGTTATTAAATTCTTCAACACCTGGTCTGACTTTGGGAATTTTAGTACCGTTTGGTATGCACATGAAGTGTGCATACCATTCTTGAATGGGACATGTCCAAGTTGAGTTATACTGCCTTTGACCCCAGCTGCCATGTTGTTTATCAGTATCTACACCCTGTTGAAAAAAAACTAAAAAAGACATGCAAAATATGAGTTCCGGAGACACAATCATAAATGATGAAATTCTAGAGACAGAATTAATTAATTAAAGAAAAACTAAAACGAGAAAATGAGGCAAATGTACTCCTTTCTGGAGCAGAAAACATTGTTGGAGGCACTTCAAAAGTGATGCATACTTCTGTTCATTTCCTGAATAAAGATTTGCTCTGTGATCAATAATAATAATAATAATAATAATAATAATAATAATGCTTTGTAACAATATATTTTAGCAATTCCAACTCCTTTTCTCTCAGTCTGCAGGCTTGCACAGTCTTCTTGTTTTTGTTTGCCCAGATTTCTTTCTTTGCTTTTCTGGCCTCTTCAAGAGCTAGCAAAGATCCCACCCTCAGAGGTTTTATGTCTTCATGTTAGGGTCACAAGGATAGTCAGCTTGGTCTCTCGTTCCATATCAACCTGCATCAGTTGCGCTTTATGGCATTTTATCCAAGCTAAAATTGACCAGTTATGGAGAATATTATTATCAGTAATGTCTACAAAGTCAACAAAAGGTTAAGCCAAATATTGGTTGAGAGAGAATAAAGCAAAAAGGTAGCAGCCATAAAATGCTGTTCTTTTGCTTTTAAAACCTATAGAAATGTTCATCTCTCTAATTTTTTCTCCTGTACATATTTTTATATGCTTTCAATCTGCTATTCTGAGTTTTTCTGGGCAGTTTGCCTTTCCCGTGACTCACCTAATGATTCCAGCGTGGGCTGCGAGGAGAAAAAGCCACTCAAGTTTGTCCAAGTTGACTAGTAAAAGACATTTCTGATTGAAACCCATTACCGCTCTCAAGACTTCAGGGTGTAAGAACAAGTGTTTTTAAACCCACCTACGATGCCTTTGGAAGTTCTTTGATGTCAGCTGTGGTAAAAATAACTGGCTAGGTGGAACACTGTAAAAACCGGGATGGTAAGGGCTAAGATTTATTGTTCCAAAGACATACAGAAAACGAGTTAGTAGCTGATGAGACAGGTTTATTGTTCACCTAACACACAATCTATATGTCGTTGTTTCATTGCTCCCAAACACCAGGCGAAGGACAACACGAATGATTAAAAATACTCTGATTTGATTATCATGTTTTGGACAATACAACTTAAACCAAAAAAATATGAGGAAATTAAAAACCACTTGTTGAAAACAGATGAGAACAGATGCTCTCTGAAGCTGGAACTAGTTTATTATGAAGATAGCGTAATTCTTTAGAGGTATTTTATGTTTAAACTCTCAATTAATTTAATTTTGGAGCTTTACTAACACCATATACAACAGCATATAAATAAGTACATGGGGCCATCTCGGCAAATTTGAACACGCCTTCTGACGAAATTAGTTTGTCAGATTAAATGTACTTTTTTCAAAACAACAGCCTTTAGCTAGGTATCAAACATATTTCTTATTGAGCTCACGTTTCTTTATTCTCTGCTTTTTTGTTGATTTGATGTAATATTCTGATCTTCTGAAAAGCTAAAGTACATGTTTTCGTTAGCTGTAACTGGAAACTGCCAAGAACAGCAGAACTAAAGACTTAAAAACAACAGCGTGTGTGCAATTAATCTGAAATAAATAAACATTTCAGTAATATTCTAATTTACTAAAATGTCCAAGAAGCTTATGTGAGTGCACATTCAATCAAAACTAAAGATTTAAATACATAAATTATCACAACAGTAAGACACCTCACAGCTGCAAGAGAGCAAGTTTTTGTCGTTTATTAGCCTGTGTAATAGCGATTGGAGGTTCCACATAGAGATGGATTATAATGTCTTTTGCGGGAGATATTTCATGATCTGGAAACCACAATAGTCACATTCAGTACCAATACCTGTGAATACACACAGGTTCAACGAAACCTCCGTTATCTGAACATGTCCTCTAATCTAGTGATTAGAGAATTCCCAGAATTATTCTGAGAGTTTATCAAAATGTTTTAATGAAATCATCTTTTCAAATGTTTAAGCCTTTTTATTCTTTTTTTTTTTTACACAAGACATTCAGGTAGCTCTGCTGCTTAAGGGGAACCACAGCACATCAATGACTCATCCTTCATCTTCTTCTTTAGGTTGGACAAATCTTCTTTAGTTTGCTAAACCAATTCAGGCTGTTTGACTCTATGAACATTTTAGTAAATGAGGGGTATCTAATGATCCCTGCACAACATATGCTTTATTACAGTTATGATATTTGAAATATTTGACAGATGATTGTATATAGTCATCTAGCTTTAGAAAATTGTTTAGTACATGCTTTTTTTTATGCACCAATTATTTTTCCTGGTGATGCTGACACACACGCATCCTCTTCTACCAGTCCCGGGAGAATGTATGCGATCACTGCTCAGGATTTTTGCTCTACACGTCTGTTTGTCAGTGGAATGCTGCGATGACCCTGACACATTATATCACATAGAATTACTGCTCAGGAAGCACTAAAAAAGATAAACTGTCCAAAGACAGGAAGCTACCAACCCACATAAATTTTGACCTAGAAGACAAAGCGGGCTGTTTTATGTGTCTAAGTGATTGTCAAGTGGAGATTAATGATGGCTAGTGGGCAGCAGTGACTTTATAATATCCAATTCTGTCTCAGAGTTTTGCAGTCTACTATTTACAAAAGCCTTAAGGGTAAATACAGAAGAACACGTCAGTAAATTAGACTGCAACAATGCTGGGTTAAATATTTTATTAAATAAACAAAGATACAAAAGAGTGTGTATCTTTGTGATTGATAGTAGATGTATGTATCCAATTTTTGTGTCCAATAATTATTACTATGTTACATATGTATAGCACATTTCACCTACAAGGCAATTTCTATGATTGTAAAGCACAATATGACTGCAGTTCATTTGGCATATCCTATTTGTTGTCACTTTTTGTATTTTATTAAATCTATAGACATAATTCTGTAAAATCTCAATGTGTATATGTGTTTCTTTAGTTTATAAATGCATCAAATAGTGAGAAACCTGTTGTTTGTATCACTAATAATAGCAACACCAGAACAAATAGCAAATGCGTGCCACAGACTTGAGCTCTGACATTTGAGACAAATCAAAAGCATGCATTGCACTATGCAGAGTGATACTGTCTTCACTAATGCACATTCGTTCAGCACTGCATGCAGCATGCTTGATACCAAGAGAATGGAGTTACAAATAATTTTGTTAGTTGATAGCAACCTGTTGTTATGGTATCAATCATTCAGACCACTCAAGTCTTCTGGTTCTGGGGATGCAGATTAGACCAAAACCAGAAGATCTGAGTGCTTCTGGTCTAATCTGCATCCCCAGAACCAAAATTAACCATGGACAAGCAGGATTCAGCTTATATGCACTACAAATCTGGAACAAAAGTCCAGAAAACTACTAAACAGCTGAAACACGGAGTTCCTCTAAATCAAGGCTAAAAACCTACCTGTTTAGGGTTGCATTTGATTAGCAGCAAATTGAACATTAATCAGCTTATCTGATGTATATTGATGATTTTGACTATGACATTTGTTCATAACAGCATTTGTGTATTTCTTGTTTCATAATTGATGACTGTATGATGGTTTTATGATGTAAAGCACTTTGAACAAGATGTCATTTTTCTACATAATGTGTTTTTCAATATAACATTATAAGTGGCAAGTTAGAAAAACAAATCTTGATTGAAATATTCAATTAATATCTCAGATTAGAGAATACAATTCAATTATTCTTTTAATTAGATTTTTTTTTCTTTTTTCTGGCAGCTAAACTGGAGTCTAGGTGCACTCTTTTTCTGCAATTTGCAATGTTTCCGGTTCTTCTTTGTTTTCAAGAGTCAGTTTTTCTTGGACAAGTCACCAGAGATGCTTCCATAACGAGAAGAGATGAGCCCTTCAAAACAACGCCACATTTACATGATGAACGAGTCAGGAGAAGTATCGAGCATGACATGCAAGGTCCCTCACTGCTAAAAGGCAATGAGAGCAACATTCATAATAGCTTTGTTGACAGCTTTCATTTGCATCAAATGGTTCCTCCTTTTTCCTCTACTTCATGTTGCTCAATGTGGCCATCAGAATAATGAGATACAATGACTCCAGTCTATCTGGGTATCTGAACACAGAACTGTGTTTTCATGGATAAATTCATATGGGATGCTGGCATGTCAAAGGCATTGGAAAACTTGGTAGTGGTTGCTTAAAAAACATTTACTTATAGTAATTTTCTGACACAACCCCATTCACCTGAAAATGCAATGTTAGACTACATATTTGAAATAATGTTCATGTCCTTGTTTTGATGTGAAGCACTGGTAACCTGCACGTTTCCCGGCACTTATAAACAGCATGTGGTGTGTTATATTTCCCCCCAGACCGTGGCTACTGTGACTGTGGGATGTGTGAGTGTGACGAAGGCTGGTTTGGAGAGGCTTGCCAGTTTCAGGAGGAGTGTAGCCTATCAAGCAAGAAGAGCAGAGAGCTGTGCAAAAATCAACAGGGGGTGGTCTGCTCCAACAGAGGTACTGCAACAATACATCAAAACACAGCATTCAAAAACGACAAGTTTTAAAAAGCTGCAAATCTACTGCAAAGATTCTAAGTTAATCCTACTTCTTGACTGTTTCTTTTTTTTTTTTTTTACACTTTGTCATGCTACAACCAGAAACTTCAGTGTAAGAATTTGAGATTTTATGTAACAGACAAACTCAAAGTAGTGCATCATTAGTGAAACAAACAGAAATTGATGTTTTACAAAAACCTTTATGAAACAAAAGTGAACATTGCAACATGCAATTGTTTGCCCCTTAGGTGAAGTCCAATGATGTGTTATTTTCAGCATAAATACTGCTGTTCTTGTCAAGGCCTCTGAGGTTAGTTGAAAAGCGTTTTTCAAATAACCTCATCAAGACCAAAGAACCCACCAGGTCAAAAATACTCATGTGGAGATGTTATAAAGCAGGATTAGGTTCTAAAATAATATTCCAAGATTTGAACAACAAAAGATGTATTGTTTAATCCATGATCCAAAAATGGAAAAAAAAAATGGTGCCCAACAGCTCACACAAAAGAAGATTTATTGAGCAATTTATTGAGGCGAACACTGGCCTCAATAAATTGCTGTACCCCTAAACTGACAAGCCAGGAAGGGAGAACAGTAATCTGTGAGGACCCTGGTTACTCTGAAGGAGCTTTTGAGTTCCACAGCTGGGATGGAAAAAAAACTGTTGACAAGACAACTGTAGGAAATTCATTCATGAAAATGGCAAGCAGAAAGTTGTTTTTGAATAAAAAAACAAGACAAGTATTCTGGTCAGATGAGACCAGAACATTTTGGCCCAAATTCAGCATGCGCATTCATGCAGAGAAATAAGAGTGAAGATGAGCGCGAACACAGTACCTCCCACTGGGATACATGGTGCTGGCAGCAGCTAGCTGTTTGGATGCTTTTCATTGTCAGGGATAGGGAAGTTCAACCTAAATCTAGGGGATTTTTTATCAAGACTTGAACATACATGTTTAGATGCTCTCTATCCAATCTGACTGATGTTGTTCTATTTTCCACAGAAGATTGGTTTAAATCTTCTCATGATATACAAATCTGTTAACAATTAGAGAAACGTGCCATAATTTTCAGATTTTTTTTATTTTTTATTTTTGCAAAGAAAATGTAAAATCACCTGCATCTTTTTTTCTTCCACTTCACTACTATGCACTACTTTGAATAATAAAAAAAGACGCTTTCAGGAGCCAGCTAATATCTTCAGAGACAGCTTTAATGTTTCTCTGCTTTGGTCAAGAGTCTCCACATATTTCAATAAGATATTGTCCTTCTTGAAAAACAAAGAAACTACATAAAGATGTATTAACAGCTATCTTTCCTTTATTTATTGTTGAATCACTACCTAGCATTCAAATTTAACTAAGCAGCTAATATAAAAATAAAAACTTTGAAAGAAGTCTAAGAATGCTACTACGAAAAACCCCTAATATCTCGTCTATGTATAATTCGATCCCACTGGCCATGTGTTTGTGTCTCGGTGTTGCGTGGATGATGTCAGGTCAACCGTCGGTCAAGGCTGTTTTTCAAACATGTACAGCCAGTTGTCCATCTGGGCTCGCCCTCTCCGCTCGTCTCAAATGCTTTCAGCTAAATGAGGGATACGCAAATCTCAGTGGGTGTGTGCATATCCGTGTGGGACGTCTATAAGAGTGTGTGTGAAAGCATAGGATGTGGCCTATTGGAATATGTAGAAATGCTAATGTATTCACCGCATGTGTCTGTTTAGCCTTCTGCTTCTTCAACACCTAATCCAAAAAGCTCCAGCAAACATGCCAAAATAAATAAATAAATAAATAAACACCACCACCTTTAGTTGTCAAACACCAGCTTAAACCTGCTGGCACTTGATGCAAAAATACTTCCCTCCAATGAACAGCTGTAAACCAGATTCTTTAATCTCCCAGTTCACTGCATAAAAATATTTTACTCACACTTTACCATTTAAATGCAAGTATCTACTGCAAAGTTTAACACAGACTCAGAGCCTTGGCGGATGTGTGTAAGACTTTTACATTTTTTTTTTTTTTTTTACAGGGACCTGTCAATGTGGGAGCTGCGTGTGTGACCAAAATGACGACAAGGGCTTAGTGACGGGACGCGTCTGTGAATGTGATGACGGCGAATGTCTGGATGAAGACACGGGAGAGGTTTGTGGAGGTAGATTACACTCACAGTTGCTCAACTATAAGAGACATTGCATTGAGAAACAAATGAGTTTTAATGACAATTTTATGAAGATAAGACATCCAGAGATTGGCAGCACTCGTACTTTTGTTACTTCTTTATCTGTTTTGTGCATTAAATTTGCAACTGAACGTCTGCTGAACTACCGGTAAAAGGTTTTTGCGTGTCTAGGATCAACGTCTCAGGGATGGAATCATAAAGGCATAGGCACTGCATTTATCTACGTCTGCTCTTGGTCACAGAGAAAGGACCAGAAAGATCATATGCAGTGCCTTGCATTTTGTTACATTTGAAATTGTGACATGATAGGTTATCACAAATTAGCACGTAACGAAGAAATTTAATTTTTCAAATAGAAATCTCAATACTTGTGCCATTGCTTTGCATTCTGCATCCCTCCAAATCTCCCAGTTCAATGCTAAGCAAATTTCTTGATTGAAATGTTACCAGCTTTACTGATCTACTGACAGATATTTGGTCATTTTCTTCTCCTCTATACCTCTTTACATCATTGTGCTGGAACCATCCTTCCTTCTGGAGATTGTGTGTACAGATTATTTTCTGCAACACATACATGTAGGCCAAAAAGTTCAACTTTTGTTTCACCTGACTAGAGCACTTTTCCCAAATATTTGATGTGTCAAAAAGTTGAGTATGATGAATATTTGATGAGACTTTGTGTGGCCCTCTTTCCATGAAGGCTTTCTAGACCTCACTCATCCAGGCTAGATTTACACAAGTAATAGCTGTCCTGTCTATATCTTGCTCTCTGGTGCACCTGATTTACTTTTTGTTAATTTAGAAGACAGTTGGTAGCATTGTATTTCATTCAGAGGCATCAGATTAAAGGCGCCAGAACACAAATGCATTTCAGATTCCTAAAATATTTTGAAAGCTGTGAGTCTTTTTTATTTCCTTTCATACTAATGCACTACTTTGAGTTGTTTTCTTTCATAAAATCCTAATGAAATACATTGGCCTATTTGATACCTGACGAAAAAGGAAAATGTTAAAGGAGAGAAACCTTTTTTCAACATACTGTACAATGCAGTTTGTATGCTACTTACTCATATCCTGCCCTGCAGGAGCACATAAAAAGTGTTACATTACCCTGCATAATCAACATTAAACATTAAGTGATGTTCAGCATCTGTTCAATGGAGTCAGTCATGAGTAGAATCTCTTCAGTTTACACACACAAGGCAACAATATCAAAGTTTAAAACTCATTTCTCGAGAAAGAAAAGTTGCTTCTGATTTCAGATTGTAAATCTTGCGGTGATATATGAAATGCATTCTTTATCTCATCAAAAAAAATAAATAAATCTTTGCAATAGCATTGCAAAGCTGGACATTAAAGCTGCAAGCTGATAGATTTAAAATATATGCCACGTTCTTTGCAAATGACTAAATTCAGGTTGTGGCTGACAAATGTGCAAAAGTAGAAATTACTAAATCAAGAGTGATATCAAATCTGATTTCTGCAAAAGTAAGATTGTTAATATCTAGAAGTACAGTATGTCTATCAATCTCTTGGATGAGAATTTATGAGTTCTTCCATGTCCTTCCAGGCCATGGCCAGTGTTACTGTGGAAACTGTTACTGTGCTGCTGGTTGGCATGGAGACAAATGTGAGTTCCAGTGTGACATCAACCCATGGGAAAGCAAGCGGAAATGCACATCTCCAGATGGCAAAATCTGCAGCAACAGAGGTTTGTTTGTCCTCTTCACTGTTAACATAAGACATTACAGAAACTCAAAAAATAGTATTATTGAGTATAAAGAAAATATAGAACTATTCCAGAAAACCATAACTGATCTAAGTTAAATATCTGATTGCAAAATATCACAACTTTATTTCATATAAATAAACTTGAAAATTTTCCATCTGGACAAATTTTCATTAGCATACTGACAGTGGTTTGCAAAGCCATAAAACTGCAGAATGGAGAGGGATGAATAATAAGCTTCAGACCTATTAACATAAACAGCGTGACTGTAATGATTTCATTGTATTTGTGTTGCCTAGAAACAAGAAACAAGCTAAAGAGGCGCAGTCAAATTTCTTGTCTGTTTCAGTCATCAGAAGGATGAAATTCACCTCGAAAAATAAAAACATATCCTTATATTCTTCTTTCCTCCCAGATTTGACCTTTTATGAAATAACTCTAATTTGTGTATCATCATCATAATTATGATCATCATCATCAAAATGAGACCATTTTTATTTCAGCCATTAAATGATAAATCATCAAGTTTAGGACATTAATCAGTCTTCTCATGAAACAAGCAGCTTCAAGAAAGGGATTGTTTAAAACAGCAGGATGTAGGGCTTGTGCAAAATGTTGCTTTTGCTTAACATGCCTGATGGGTAACATGGAAACACCGGGTCAGTGCTTTTCATCCTGTTTGAATAGCCCAAATTATAAAACAATCAGGAAACACAAAGAACTAAATACAACCCAGACTCTAGACTGCCTTAAAAAAAAATAAAATAATGCTCTGTGACTCATCAGAGCATGGCGAGCAAGCAATCAGTGGAATATCTCATTTAAGTTAACTGAAGTGCTCCTCCAGTATTTCAGGGAATTTCTCAAAAATTAATTACAGCGGTCTGGGTGAGGGCTCGGTAACTGGTTGGTTGAAATAAGGCTGCATGGGAGTCCCATCACAGAGCCACAAGTTCTGGTCAAGAGCACAACTGTCAAAACAAAAAGAAGAAGAAGAAGAAGAAGAAAGTATACCAGGGTGGCCAGTTTTGTGTTGCAGATGTCGATTTGCCCAGTGAGAGAGCTTTGAGAGGTTCAGCTTCTGTAATCACTGGTGATTATTAGGAAAAAGGTTTTTATGCAAATGAGGAAGAACTACTCTAAAATAAATTAGATTTATTTTTCATTGGACCTGGGTCCATTTTTTAAATTTTTTTTTTTGTCTTTTATGTGCTGCATCTGACTATGATAAACAAGACAATTAATATAAATAACATGCTGGTGCAAACATTAAAGGCATTGAGAGGAGCGATTTGCACATTTATTTGCGTCAGGTCTTTGTTCCAGAGTCAAAGGTTGAAATTAGAAGTTAGCCTTAACGGAGGCTCTTAATGGAACGTTTTAAAACTAACGTAACAACCTCACTGTGTAAGGGAAGAAGCAGTTCTACATTTAGTTTCTGAATCTTTCAAAAATGTACTAATTTGTGCGATACTGTGAGAAATAGATAGCATGTTCCTCCTTGAGAATCACTGTACCACTTTTGTTCCATAGATGAAGAAACAAAAGGTCTGTGCTATGCTCAAACTGCAGTGAAGACACATTTTATTTGCTTTGCACATAATTCTGAACTGAACTGTCTCTTTGCTATGCCAAAGTCTGGTTTGTTCTTTCTTTGGGTGGGCAAAACAAATGCAGTCGTTTGGTGAGTCAGGGCCTTTATTTTACGTCTTATGGGGCGAAGTGAAAGAGTGGTAAAGAGATGTAGCAACAAAAAAATGACAATACCAAAACGGATAGGAAGAACATGTTGATCAACAATGTCTCTTTGTTGAAGTAAGTCAGACTCTGCAAAGTTAAACAAAGTTAAAGAAAATACATGAAAATGGAATGCATGGAACAACACCAAGCAAATACAGTATATCTGAGTAATAATATTAAAAAGAATGTATTTTTTTGTAAAAAGAAAAAAAATAACCTCATCAATAAAAGACCAGAAGGAATAAAATCAACAAAAAAACTTCCTCAATATAAAAAAAAAACCTGAACATTGTTAATCTGTTAAATAACCCTTATAAACAGACATTCAATAGCAGTTACCACAAATATTAATTTTGTATTATTCTTCACTTAAAAGGTTTTGAAACCTTTCCTACTGATCATAGACAATGGATGGAATGAGGGTGGGGGGAGACACATAATTAAGAAATGAGTTGATTTCATTATTGTGCACAGATCTGGAGATGTGAAGCATATTGTTAGGTACGAGATGGTAAAAGTCTTCCTTCCATCCTTTCTTTAGCTAATCATTTTCTTCTGACACTGTGGGATAAATAGCATAATGATCTGACCTGCAGATAATTAACTTTTTAACTCACTGAAGTATCAAACCTCCTGCTTTGGTGACTTGGTTTATGGAGAGAGACAGAGAGAGAGAGAGAGAATCAGAGAGAAAGAGAAGACAGAGAAGAGCCAGCGTGTTGGTTTATGCCTGGATAAAACATATAGCATAACTGCAACATTTAGAAAATAATAAAGGTGTTTCTATTACCTCTCTTCAGTTCGTCCATGATATTTGTAACAGACAGATAATTCATAGATCTATTAATCCAGGACTGCAGGGTTATGAGGGGGTGAGGGAGACTGAACGTTCAGCCATAGGGCAGACATGCGGCAGCCTCAGCCCCTCCGGCCTGCCAGCTGGCCTTCTCCCCTGGGGCTCCCGGTGCTCTGTCTCCACTGATAAGAGGAAATAGCTTTCCACTGGCTGCTGCTTTGCTAATGCCTCGGCTAAACAAATGAAAAGAAAAGAGGGAAAAGATAAATGAAGGAATAAAGATTTTAAAAACCTGAAGGAAAAGGAAATTCATTTTGGAGGCATTTTTTTTTTTCCTCCAAGATAAAAAAAATAAAAAATTACAGATCTTTGGAGAAGGCGGAACGCAATTTTTGGAATAAATTTAGTCATGAATATTTAATTTTATGGTATGCTGGAATGATTCTAGAAAAAAAACCTGATGAAAGTCATTGAAAAGAACACCCATCAAATAACCTTACCTCCTATTAACAAATGCAATCTGCTGGCTTCCTTTGAAAGGCAACATTTTATTCCTGGGCAATTTAGTCAGTCTGACTGCACTGAATTGGATTATGAGCTAAATTTAATTGGTCTGTACTGGAATGCATGTAATTACATTTGAATTCAACCTGCTTACTTTTACAGGATGTCTTGCCCTCGACATATGTGCACTACGTGGCTTGACAATCAGTAAAATGCCTCCTTAACGTCAAGATGCTGAAGAGAGATGATTCCTTGTCAACAGGTTTATTAATGTTTCAAAGAAGACAAAACTAAAATGTATAGATAAATAGTTAAACATTAATTAGAAATGAAATTAATCACTTTGTTTTAACACTGACAGCAGCGGCATTTCTTAACTTGCATTTCGTACGTCTGTTTTACATTAATAAATCATTTATTTCTCTGTTCACTTATTTATAAGAACTAGTTTAACACTAGTTCTATTTCACAACTACTGAAATAGATTAGGAGTGCTAACTCAACAGGACTAAATATATTGCCACAAAATAATATTTTCATAAATAAAATGATCTACAATTATAAATAACATCAGAAGTAAACCAGTAAATATGATTCTAGCTGGATTTACTTGAATTACAAAGCCTCTATACCATGGTTATTTGTTCCTTATTTATCTAATTCTCTTCTGAGTTTAAGTGTTTCTTAAACTGGAACAATACTTTCCCTTCTTGGTGTTATTACACATCACTAAATAATTTCTGACAACTTGTCTAAATGATCTTCACTTAACAGGAGGACTACTATTTGTGTAACCCCGGATTTACACTGCATGCGTCTCTGCTCCACTCTGCTGCACACTTGGACTGGAGATGTTCCAGGCCACCCTGATTTGCTCCGCTGTGAACCACAGAGGTGCTCCAAGAAGCATACATGGGAAAAGAAAGATTGTTTCAATAAATCTAGTCATAAAACAGATAAGAAATATCATATCAAGTACTGTAGTTCTCAACTTCTAAAATTATTATTTTTTCATCGCTTTCTCTCCCACTTCATAGACACTCCTACTACAACTCAAGCAATAGAACTTGATGTAATAAGTTTCAGAGTAAAATCCATAAATTTTCAGCAAGTATCAAAAATGATACTTGCTGACAACATATATGCATACATATACATTAATATAGCTCGTTTTCCCACTGAATGTAGTCTATCTCTGTGAATTATTTTCACATTTCAGGCCTTTGAAGTCTGACTCTGCACTTGCTCTGGTGTCTGGCAAAAATAGGATTGGTTCTAACTACGCAATGCATTGCCTTTCACCACTGTGCAGAGGTGGTGTAAGCGCCGTCATTGACCATAACGGGTGCATATGTACCGCGGAGTCGATTCCATGGCACAGCGGAGCAGAGATGCCCATTGGGTCTAAGATGAAATCCGGTCCCTCACAGTTACATAGGCTTCACTTCAATCTGCTGCACTCCTCCATCCTCACCAGGAAAAGTTTCTCCATTCATTTCTTGCCGCTTCATTGCGCTTCAAAAGAGCACCACTCCTTTGTTTGATGTTGGGCTGCGCAAACTGTAATATATTTCATGGCAGTAGTGTTGATATAGTTTTTTCCCCATCTGTGCCAGACAGTATTGAACAGGTGCTGCACTTGTTGTCACAGAGCCTTGTAGAGGTCAGAAACTTACTTACAGGAGCTGGAATGACATTCGTCTTTTGAGTGAGAAGAGCAGCTGGTGTTAGTGAGTACAGAAAAAGAGAGGTGCCGAGGTGCGGATACAAATAACACTCTTTTTTACATTTATTTATTTTGAAAACCACATTTTATTTTTCACTGACTTATTAATAAAGCACTACGTCTTGCTGGTTTATCAAAAAAAATAAATAAATTACAATAAATTACAATGAAGTTTTGTATTTGTACCTGGACAAAATGTAGAAAAATCCAAGGGGTGTGTGTATACAGTAGATCTATCAAAGAATGCAAATTAAGTATAAAAATGCATAATCTCTTTGTTTTTTGAGGCCTTATTTCACAAATCAAACCTCATTGGGTCCGATTTGTGAATCATAACATTATCTCATTGTAAACTATTATCAATAATCTGTATACTTCCGATGGATAACGCAGTCGGAACGTCTACATAACTGTAAAGACCCCTCATTCCATTGATGTGCTGTAGAGCACCACATAATTGACATCATGTCTTTTGTGTCTTTTACATTAGGTACCTGTGTGTGTGGGGAATGTACCTGCCATGATGTAGATCCCTCTGGCGACTGGGGGGACATTCATGGAGACACCTGTGAGTGCGATGAGAGGAACTGTCACGCGACGTACGACCGATACACTGATGACTTCTGCTCAGGTTAGCATATTACTTGAAAAGGGGCAATGAAAAAGTTGCAGTAAACCCCTTATTTGTGTAATGTTTTCTTATGAGGCTAAATACATACTTGCAAAGACAGTTTAGCATACCTTTAGCTTACCTTTCTTAACAATCAACACAAAGCTTATAACTGATAATACTTCAGTGTAACATCACAGCCATTTCGGTAAGTCTTCTATGTGATTTAAAAATGTTAGGTGGAATGATTTGTTTCTTTTTCTCTCTCAGTTAGATCTATTTTCTTCTTTTAGTTGTTCCCCTTTTCTCTGGGCAGGTCATGGTCAGTGTAACTGTGGCAGGTGTGACTGCAAGGATGGATGGACAGGGAAGAAGTGTGAGCACCCTCTCAGTTGCTCACTGTCTTTGGATAGCAGCCTGAAAAAATGTAGAGGAACTTCAAAACTACCCTGCAATGGACGAGGTATCCCTTGTTTGCGAAGGTCTCTGGTGCAAGCTTTTCTTGTGCTTATGTTTGTCACACAAGCAATTTCCAGTCATATGTGTCCTATTTCTATCACAGTATATACTGTATATATATATATATATACATATATATATATATATATATATATATATATTTTTTTTTTTTTTTCATATATGAAATAATCACAAAATCTAAGAAATGGATTCAGGTTTATGATACCATGTATCAAATGTAGCCAACTTTTTACAGGCAAAGATTGCATTTAAGACTTTTTTGTTGTGAAACTGTATTTAATACATATTTAGTATTAGTTACACATATATAATATTGAAGACAGTTGTTGAGGAGCCACTTGTTGAATCAAATCAAATGTCCAGGTTGCACTTCTCTCAGCCTTATACCAATGGCAATGTTATAAAAGCCAGATTGCTACTCGAGGTAACTTTTTGTTGTTGTTTTTCACATTTTTCTGTTTTTAACACTGTTAAAATGGATTCTGGACATTTATTTATTTATTTTCAATCTACAATCAGAACTTCATAATGATTGTTTAGAATTCTTAAACACAAACTGTGTAAAATTGTAAAATATAACCTAAAAAGGCATTCAGAGTTTTAAAAAGCCAGATTTGGTTAGGGTAATTGTTCTGACTTGTATGTATTCATACTTTTCCTCGAAGTGTCAAGAAATCTTCAAAAGGTTTCTGACTGGTCTTCTTGCCCCTGTCACAATAACTTTTGCTTGAAATAATGACTCCACCGCCATGTTTGTACGTTTGTACAGTGTGATTGGTAAATGATAAGAGATATATTTGACTCTCAATAGAAAAACAGTAATGTCATGCCACCAATCTGTTCTGCTCTTTTAACTGTTAAAGTCGAGAGATCTTCACTGTATGTGTCACATCCTATTCATCTTAAAGCCAAGTGAAATGATGTGCTGTAGTCCTTCTGCGGTTTGTTCACATTCATTCTTTAAGAGTTGTTTTTTTTTGTCATTCACAAATAGGTTTTGACAATAGTAATGTGTTTAACATGCCAGCTTCAGCAGCTTGAAGAAAATGTATGGCGGCTGTGTGTTTTCTCAGCTCTTCATTATCCTCTTACCCTCATGCGTCATACTGGGATGCTGTGTTAAACTAATAGACCTTGCAGAGCTTCCAAAACCCAAGTTTATCATTACCATACTTAAATTATTCCTGATCTTTAAACTGCTTTGGTTTTTGAAAATGTCAACAACAAAAAAAATAGAATGACTCAAAAGTTTTCAGCTTTTCTCTGTATTTTTGTTCTGCTCATGTTGTTTGTGAACCTCTTCGTCGTTTTCTCCAGAACACCTGACATATTCAGCAGTTGCAAAGAGAACTTGGTGAAAGCTGCTGAATTACCGATTCAACGTAATAATTTTGATGGAGGTGGGCGCCACCACAAAGACTTAACCCGCTAGGTCTCGCCGCTTCTGGATTTATCCAGGGGTTAACGCAAAGCATTGATTTCATGTTTCATTTGACTGCGGGGGAGGTCAGCAGGGACTCTCTAGCTTTTCAGCGGCTTCTTTGTTCCAAATCAAAAGGGATGACATGTGCACTTTTGTGTGATGCGTGTTATTATAGAAGGCATATCCCTCACACTCATAGCTGCTGATTAAATCAGGAACCTGAAACCACGCAGGGCCCCGGCTGCTACCATGGCGATAACTCCATTACAAAGTAAACACCACCATGGGACAACATCAGATCTGCGGCAATAAGTGCAGGCTTAACATAGGACCAATTTAGTGTTATGTTAATATATGAAGGACTTAGGACATTTTGTGTAAAATAAAGTGATTGTGATGGCTTTAAACTAATACCACAACAAGGCTGAAGACTCGTGGTGCCTGCACACATGACGAAGCAGGATAAAAAACGATTAACTTTTTCTGGGAGAGTTAATTAACTTTAATTCCTCCAGTGGTACCTCTAGATTATCTCCAAATGCTGCAACTGAGTGAATCTTCAAATTACTGTGTGCACAAGTAAAATTAATGCGATTCACAATGCTTCCTACTCTGTCCATTTACTTGGCAGTGAGTATTCCCTACACTAAGCACATTCTTTCTTTCTGTAATTCATTTATGACCAAGAAAAACAAGGAATTCTGTAAATGCATTGTCAAAACTCAAACTCCTCTCCCACTGATACAAAATGCGACCTATGTCTCTATTCCTGTTAGTTAAAAATTTCTAAATTTGACACACTATGGAGAGAACCTGTTAGGGTAGCAATTATTATTTTGTTTGCCTGATTAGGTCTCTGTTGTAGAAGCATTGGTATAGCTGTTTGACCTCTGGATTATTGTTTGAATAATCCAAATATCATATGACAAATTAGAGTACTTCAGTAATAGTATGGAAGGGTGTGAAAACTCAGAAAACGGACACACACCGAGCAGGAATCACTTTAGGAGAGTCAGAGAGTGAAAAGGAGGGAAAGCGAAGGGGACAGACGTTGAAAATCATTTACTCATGGATGAATGCGGCTGGTACAGATGGCAGCTTGAGCGGAAAAGCCTTGAAATCTGAAGCAGCAGCTTCAGAGTCTTTCTTCCTGAGTGGTGGAGACAAGATGCTTGTGGATAGCACATTCTTTATACTGTGGTATTTCCTCAAGGAAGCACCTGCTTGCAACATTTTTTTTTCTCTCTGATTCTCGGGATTCCGCTCTCTGGTGTGCGTGAAGTTGTCTGTGTTAGACAATAACAGAATAACTCCAGCAATGTGGGATGTTGTACCAGACACACATCATCTGCTATGTTTTAATCCTGTACATTTGGAATTTGAGTATTGCTATATTGATTAGCTGGCCCTAAATCATACAATAGGTGGTTCTCTTTGGATGTTATGTTTTCTTAAACATTTATGCAAACAAATATAAATGGAAAGTCTCCTGGCTTCCCTTATAACAGTTAATATAAAACTTGGGCCAAATAGATAAAAAGCCAGCTACTGGAACCTATAAAGTCAAGGGTTAAGCATTTTAATCTAATCCAGAATCAGGATCAGGTGCAGTTGCTGAATGTTAATCAGCTGTACATCAATGATACAAATCCCTTGTTTCATCCTAACTTCCATCTTAACTTTTTCTTAAACTTGTTCTACTGGATTGAGAAATGGTGACTGTGGAAGCAACTGGAGTATAGAGAATGACATAAGAAATCAGACCGAGTTAATCTGAGCTTTGTCAGATGGTATATTAGTAACATGTATTTATAAAAGCCCTTTCCACAGACATAAAATCACAAAGTGCTATACAATAGAAATCAACCTTAAAACCATACAAAACATAAAACCAACATAAGAGACACAGTAAAATCAAGAGATAAAAGCCTGGGAAAGTAAACATGTTTTTAGTTGCTTTTTATAAACCTAAACAGAGTTGCTAGGGTAAACTGTTCTACATGCTTGGGACCACCGATTGAAAGGCCCAGTCCCCTTTAGTTAACCTACTGGAGTGGCTATGAGAACATGAGTTTGCTGTGGTCTCAAACAGAAAGCAACTAAATGTATCTCTTGTTTCTTGAATATGTTTCAACTGTCTTCTAGACACGACAAAAACATAAAATAAAATAAATAAGATCATTATTGTTTTAGCAGGTGCTTGATGGCATCCTCAAATCCAACTCCACCTTCCAGGGTGGTCAACAGTTCTACTAGTTAATAACTCTCTTGGACAACTAGGTAGGCTTCCTCTCTAACTTCAGTTACCATTTTGAACAATCATTAACGTTCCAAAGATTAACTTTCAACACTACTTTTTTGTTTATATATATATATATATAATTTCAGCCCAATGTTACACAATTTGTCTTAAATCTAAGTCCGCCACAGTCTTTGAAGGCAGCATGACAAAGTAAACAAACACAAGCACACGTACTGATGTTAGCGGTTTGGTGACTGCGGAGATAATTGATAAGACGAGGGTGCTATGATGCTATGACATCAATGGTTACTAGGGTAACTGAGTTCTCAGAGCAGATGGCACCATGTGGTATTTGTAGCAGGAAGAGGGACTGCCATAAGCATGGCGTGTGCCTGTGTGTGTGTGTGTTTCATGTTTAAAAATGCATGGTCATAAAAAGTGTCAGTAATGTGACAGGGGAAACACACTAGATGCTGTTGTTAGTCAATTGGATGTCTTTTAAATTTCCTTTCTGCACTATTTATTGCCACTAATTTAACTCAGTGAGTCATCAGAAGACAAACTCAGGCAAATACACATCCTGGGTGTGTTTCTGTTGTTTAGAGCCAAGAATGTACCCTACAAGCAACAAACAGAAATAAGTTTGTACTGTACATGTAAAAAAAATGACTAACTCTGTTAAATGAAGACAAATAACAGTCTCTTGAATGACCTTTGCAAACTGGAAGGTCTAGAAGGTGTTCTTATTTTTCTTGGTGTGTTGGCAGATGGACAGGTCCCATTTTAGATTGGTGCAATTGTTTTTCACCAGTTATTACTGTGCTTAATTAAGCAGGACTTAGATGAGATTCAGATCATATTTAATTGGAAATTCTTCAAACTTTTTTCTTGTAACTTCTGACACCATCTGAGTTTTTGATATCAGTCTGACGTTCCTGCTGATATACATTGCACAGAATTCCAATGGTAGTTCAGAAGAGACTATGTTTTTCAAACAATCGTCATCATTAGGCAATAGCAAGTTCAATCAGTAACCTTCCCAGTGGCCTTCTTCACCGACAGCCCACTGATTGAAGTGGAATAGCAACTTCTTGAGGACCGGGTATGAGTAGGCATATAGCCCTTAAATGTCTTTATTAGTGTGGCATTTCCATAAAAGGTTTTGTAGCTTTTGACAGCCTCATTTAAAATCAATAGTTGCCTCCATTTACTCTGTCTGTAAATTCAGCTGCCAATCCCCTGGTTAATTTTAACATTTGGAAGACATAAATGATATAAGATATAAAGGGGGACGAGGATAACTGGTATACAAAAGATAATAAATAAAACTCTGATACATAGAAAAATCTGCATGGTAAATGAACACTGTCAATTTGATTTTAACACTATAACAGGGGTCGGGAACCTTTTTGACTCAAGGGTCATGAAAGCAAAATATTTGGAAATTTATTTCAGTGAGAGCCATATAATATATTTAAAGACTGAATTCAACTAAATGTGAGTATAATAAGCCTCTGAATTTATTCCTTTACTCCTCCAGGGGTCTTTTGTGGGCTCTAGTGTCCCTTATATGACAGTAGGCTGACAGAAAACGGGGAAGGAGAGGGGGGAAGACATGCGGCAAATATCGTCGGGTCCGGGAGTCGAACCCGCGACGGCCGCGTCGAGGACTCAAGGCCTCCAAACACGGGTCGCGTTAACGCCACCACGGCACGCCCGAATTTATTCTTTTAAATAATGTTGTTATAATACTCACCATTAATGCAACTTCTGGTGCTGCATGGATTTGCTGATGGCTTTGTAGTCTGGTTGGTACTTGGTAAGGTTAAGCTTCATGCAAGCGTTGAGACTTTCATTCGTTAAACGTGACCATAGGTTGGAGATGATGTTGTTAAGATGTGAGAATGACTGCTCACATGCATACCTAGATCCAAACATGGTGCTGCTAAGTAGCTCTTGGCACGCTTTCTTTCTACTGTCTCCCGCCGGGTATTTTGATGCAAAGGTAGCATGGCGTGTGTCCAAGTGCCGCTTTACATTCGACCGTTTCATCGACGCAATTTTGTCATTGCAAATTAGACACACCGCAAAACCTGCTCTCTCCACAAAGGCAAATTCTTCGGTCCATTCGTCCTGAAATGTACAATACTCTTCGTCTTTTTTTCTTTTCGCCATCTTCTTCGCCGAAGGGTTAACTTTGAGCTAATGCCCGAACAGACTGATTCAAAAGGGGGCATTTACTTGTTTACCCAGCAACAGCCAACGAAGGCTATTATCATCCATTTAAAATAATGGACTGCTCCTGCAGCCAATAGCAAGCCTGAACAGGACATGAGCGGTGGAAAATCGGTGGATGGATAAAAACTTGTTTTAATCCATCCAAATTAAATATTTTATGTTTTATCTGCGAGCCAGGTGCAATCATCAAAAGAGCCACATCTGGCTCGCGAGCCATACGTTCCCGACCCCTCCACTATAAATACTGTATGTCTGTATGGATACAGACTCTATTTGGCGTTAAATCACTTTAAAATGTACTAACTACAAATGTTAGTCTTTAGACATTAACTCTTCTATAAGATTATTTGTCAAATATGAGTTAATTACTAACACTGTTGAAAGCTAATTTTTATTCCTATTTTTGAAACGTCAAGCACTGCTGTCCCCATGTTTTCAGTGTGTTTATTTTGGTAATGTGTGCTGTGCTAAAGGTGAGATTAACAAGAAAATGGGAAAAACTTTATTATTGAATGGACTTCAAGACTGCCTTTCATATTCCCAAGCTCCATAATGACAGACCAAAGTACACGTGACATGAACACAGAAAAATGACAGGCTTCATTGAGTATCTGTCTGCATATAAACTTTTTTAGGATAATTGAGCTTTTACAAGATCTGCTTCTCATCCTGGCCACTTCACACTTGCCTGTGTACCACTCTGTTCCCCACTGGAGTTCATTTCCTGAAGATGCTAATAGAACCACATCATCTGCAAAACGCAAAGATGAGACTCTGAGGTTCCAAAACTGTGAACTTTCTCCTCTGCAACTGCTCATTCTGATTGTGTCTCCTTTTTGGACCACAAAGAGGATTAGGAAATAGGGGCAGCCCTGGTGGATCCTAATGTGCACTTGAAACAAGCTGAACGTGGTGACAAGAATGTGGGCACAATTCTTGCTTTGCTCATACAAGGAAAAGAATAGCCCTGAAAAGCATCCCCAGCATCTTGTACTCCCACAGCAAACCCCAACAATAGTTCCTCAGGAAAAACAATTGTTTACTTTCCATAGATCCACAAAACGCAGGTAGGGTGGACAACCAAACTCGCATAACCCACTCAGCATTCATGAGAGGTAACAATCTAGTCCTCTGCTTCACAGCCAGGAAGAAAATCACACTGAATCCACCTTAATCACTGATTCAGTAATTTGTCTTTGCCTCCCTACTAACAATCTGGGGTGAACTTTTCCAGGGAGGCTGAGAAGTGGAATTCCTCAATAGCCAGAATAAACCCTCTGGTACCCCTACTTCAAAATTAAGACCTTCGCTCAAGTCTATCACTCTACTAATGTTGTCCCGGTTCTCCATGTGACACTGAGAAGACGTGCTAACCAGGACAGCCCCACAATGTCCAGAGCTTTCAACATATCTGGGCACATCTCTGTCACCCTTCTATGACATATCAAGCAATTTAACAGACTTCCTTGAGGTCAACTAAAACTCCTTCTCCACAATCTTGGATTTCTTCTCACAGCCTGGTTTTTGCCTCTACCACAGAAGCTACACCCCTTCTGGTCATCCGGTATGCTGCTTCAAAATTCACCCCAGTTGATCAGAACCTTTTATGTTAAAACCCTGCAATTGATAAAGACAATTTTTTTTAACACTACTGTAACCTTTGAGTCCAGGCTTTGTCTTGTTACTCACAGTTAGTAAAAGAGAAGCTGAGGCCAGGGAAAGCAAAGTTATGTTTCAAACTGTACCGTAGGTTTCGTAGTTTTGATTCCAACAGTCAATGTTTCCACTGTGACGCCGACGGATTTGAATGAAGAGTCCTGGTTGTTAAGTCTTGGCTTTAATCCTCACTAGTCAAAAATTCAGAGTTATTAATGTACTGTAACTACCAAAAGCAAATTTAAAACCACATTTTAAAAAAATGGAACCGATGACTTTGTTGTATGTGAGCAACAAAACATTTTTTCAGATCTATTAAAAACAAACTTGTATTTTTCTAGGGCAGTGTGTTTGTGGACAGTGTATTTGCCATCCACCTGAGGAGAGTCGCATTCATGGGAAAAACTGCGAGTGTGATGACCGTCAGTGTGAGGACATGAAGGGAGAGGTCTGTGGAGGTGAGAGCACAAACACAAACGTACACACAAGCAACTATGTGACTTGATTTTATACAAGAAATGGACCAAACATGGCATAATGCAGGATACAAGATTGTGTTTTAGCTCAGAATTGTTTGTCAGTGAGAGTAAAGATCCCAGTAAAAAAAGCAAAACATGTTAACGTTTTGTGTCTCATTCAAGTACTACTTGTGTCATAAAATTCAGTCTGAAGCGGCAAAAGTGACTAATGTGACATTTATGAATATTCTCTTGCTTACAGTGGAACTATAATTTAATTATCAGTGGCCCAAGCCTGCAACAATAAAAGGCCTGTTCACTGAGCTGAAGAACACTGATTTCAAATTCAAATTAAAAAACCAAATTGATGTAGCTCAAGTACGTGACAGTAATCAGCACATCGTTTTCAGTTACAAACACAAGAACAAAACAAAATTCTCAGTAGAAATAGAATATAAAATGTATTTCGCACGACATTTAACATTTAGACAGCTCAGTTAGGCCAATGAAAACATACATCTGTCCATATGCATCGATGTAGTGTGCTGTAAAAATATTCAAACCTATTAAACTTATTGACATATTGTTTTCTTATATTAAAGCCCCATCTTGCAGCGGTGGTTCACCTTTCAACAAGACAACAAACCTAAACATTCAGGAGAAGGAACAGAGGAATAGCTTAGATCAAAGCAAATTAATTTGTTGGAATGGCCCAGTTATTGTCCAGACTTAAATCCAATTGAGAATTTGTGGGAAGACTTGAAATATGATTCTCTCCGGTGCTCTTTATCTAATTGGAATGAGGCTGAGCTACTTTGCAAAGATAAATGGGCAACAATTTCTGTCTAAATGTGCAAAGATTTTAGAGACATTACTCCTAAAGAGTGTCTGCAATTGTAGGTAAAAGGTGGTTGTACAAATTATTGACTCAATGACTACTCTTCTGATTTATATTTGTGAAAAGTTTTAAAAACCATGGCAAAAATGTATTCTATTTCTACCATGAAAAATGATGCTCCAGTTTGTGTTGATCGCATATAATTCCTTTAAAATACATTGAAGTTTGTTATTGGAATGTAAGAAGAGTATCAACCTTTTGCATGATACTCTAAGAATGAGGGGTTTCTTCATCGGGAGGAGGAGCGCAAGGAATTCCTGCAAGCCACAGTGCCTCAGCTGCACTGAGTGGTAGTTCAACTGAGAGATGATACTCGCATGAGAATTTTTTCCAATTGATTTAGTTAAAGGTAATGCTGAGGGGTTTTGTTTTTCCCCTCAGCTTCCTCGCTAACAAGTGGGTACAAATGGAGACGTATGGGACAATGACGAATGAAAAAGCGCAACCCCCTTGTCTCTGAGGAGATTGCCTCAGCAGCTTCAGCAGGAATTTGTTTTTAATAAGACGATCTCTGCACACTTTTGAAGCTGCACTCTGCTCAATGCAAACACAACCAGTGCCGGAGTATAATAGGGCTGGGCCAACAGTGAGCGGACCGGCCCGGGCTGGGTCCTTGCAGTGCACAGAGGCCAAAATTATATGCACCTTACATTCAGAACTATTGAACTTGCCTTTTAACTTTCAAACATACAAAATTATTCTCAAATAGCTCGCATCTCTCTCTTTTTTTATATACTGAAAGAAAATAAGCTTGTATAGAACAATACCACACTTTTGAAATGCAGTGTTATTTACAAAGAAAGAAACCTTGGCTTTCCCCCTTGCTTTTACTATTTGTCTACTGGTCATACTTTTGCTGCACCAGTTTCACATTTACCTCCCTTTCACTGCCTGTCCGTAAGGGCCAGAGCACTCATTCTGAGAAAGACAGGTGCACGCTAATTGAACGGAGCTTGCTTGTCGAACCTTCAAAGCAATTACCTGCCATCCCAAACTGACTGATTGAGGCGGTCATGCATGGTCTGCCACGGCTGACACTCCATTTCGTCTAAGGCGGAGGCTTAGTTTCATTTATAATCTCGCTCTTTTATACACAGTTACAATTCACAGAGATTCTCAGTTACCTTATTAACTTGTTTTGGGTTCTGCTTGTTCACAAACCTTGTAAAATGATTGAAAATAAATTAAAGTCTTATTAAGACCTAACCAACCATCTACTAAGTTAAAAACAGAATCAGCCACGAAAAGCTTCTACCCAGTGATTGCAAGGAATATGAAAATCTATGTCACGTACTTTGTTCCAATAACACAAGCAAAGATTGTTAGGAATATTTTCAAGTATTTGGTTTCAGTCTGTAATGTTAATACACACCTGTTAAAACTTATGACGAAAGAAAACAAAATAACATTTCATATCATTTGCAAGACCAAAACTCAAAAGGCAAGTATAGTGGAAAATAGAAAAGAGAGCATCATTTGGTACAGCGAGTTTCCATTCTGTTTCCATTCAACCAAACTCTAATGAGTTTCTGAGAAAACTGAGTTTTCAGACCGATTTAGTCATTCTTTATCACCATCATCACTCTAGTACTTGGTAACAATAGATGTATTAAGTTATTAAGTTCTACCAAACATTTGCATTTAGGGCACCCAAATGGCTAGCAATGTCCCTGGATATATTGTTATATATTGTTTTTTATTCATGTAAAAACTCTCAAGACAACTTATTGACAGAAAAGTACGCCTATAACTGAGTGAATGCAGCTGGCACACAAAGGAAAACACTATAATTTTGCTTGACTCACTTATAATTAGTAATCACATTATTGCTGCGTTTGAAATATTTATTTGTTTTCCAACTGTGTTGTGTTAACAGTGTATAAGAGTAAGTAGAGGGAAGTTGTAAACAGGTGTTTTTTTGCATTTCGAACACCATCCGAGTGCTGCGGTACTTCATAATCATGCACTGAGTGTTCCCAGTTATGTGTTGCATAAACAAACATCGCCAGCCTAAATCTGTGGTGATGAGTGGCATTATTTATCTGTTTTTGGCTGACAACACATCATAAGTCTTCATTACACTTCTATTATATTTCATGACAAATCTGTTTATTTGTTGATTTTTTTTTATCATAATAAAAAAGGATTAATATTATCATAATATTATAATTTGCAGCACACAAAAATGATTATCCATGCACAATGGTGCTTAGGAAACAGCACACTGGTACCAGGTGGAGAGATAACTGTGTTTTCTTTGTTGTAGCAGCCCAGGTTTGGGAGAAATAGGGAGAAGCAACGGAGAAGGACTTTCTGTTATCCTGCTGGAACATCTGGCAAACTTTTTTGTTGACTCAGAAAGTGAACAGAGTCAAGTGAAGTTTATTCGTATTGCAAAATTCATAAACAAGGTGAAGTGCTTCACATGATAAAAACACAAAACCAGCAACACATTTTAGTCGGATGCCATCATCAAGAATAATCATCTTCCAATATTCATCAAGCATATTGATCAATGTTCCAGTTATTAATCAAGGCAATGCTAAACAGGCGAGTTGTCGGCAATGATTTAAAGGTACCACACATGTGACTTCCGCCCGCTCCGATCATAAGTTACCTATTGACACAAAGAAGTTTCTGTTGTTCCTGTCAAATTCTGCACTGAGATCCAACACTACCAACATTGTGGTTCTTCCACAGTCTGTATTTATGTGGATGTCACTGGATACTTTGACGAGGGCACCACCGGTTTCTGTGGTGACAGAAACTACAATAAAACATGTCAGTGGTTGGCTGTCATTAAGAGGCTATTTTCCAGGGGAAGCACACCTTTTTTGATAATTTTGCTGTGGAAAGTTAGCAATTGAATTGTAATTCTGCCATAGAGACATGTCCAGATTGTCCTTTTTTATCAGTGGTTTGATTGCTGTTTATTAAGTGTGGGGAGAAAACACCCGATGAGAGCGATGAGTTTATGTTTTGAATCAGATAAGACGCAACGACAGGCATAACTTTCTTAAGGAACGTTGTGGGTAGGGTATGAAGACAGCAGGAGAAGGAGCGTGTGGTGGACAGGCACTCGCATTTGTGTTGTTAACTTTGCAGCAGTCTCTTATACTGAGTATGAATATTGAGACAGCGGGAAAAAGACCCCTGACCTTTAACAGGATGAATCTCCAGCAGAACCTGGCTCAGTTAGAGCCCCATCTCCCAAGGCTGACTGTAGGTTTGAGAAGGCAGAGCGTACAGAGTATTCAAAAATACTCATAAAATATTCAACTTGGTCAGGTGTTTAGGTATGAATGAACATTTTTTTCAGCAGTTTTCTGACCAACAGTTTGATGAAGCTCTGACACCAGTTTTCTGATTTCTCATATGAATAATGAAATGTAGTTTTTTCCTTGCAGGTAAATATGACGTTTAATAAAATATGTATAGCAAGATGAAACAATGACTTTGTAAATTACAAAAAACAAAGAACTGCAAAGGTATATTGTTAAGTGATTTAGGCATGTTTTGTCATAATAGGCTATGAAACAGTCTGTCTGTTATGACCTGCTATGAATTATTTATGTTATGCCAGATAAGACATCACAGCACTTTGTGAGAAAGAGCTGTCAGTGTTACACAGCTCCACAGAAAAGAAATTATAATCTCACCCATTTTACATTTGGGTAAAATTATGCCACATAATAAACATTTACCTTAACAGGGAGTTTTCTAAAATGTCCATGACGTCTACGATGAGTCAACTTGAACTTTTCAAAAGGATAAAAGGGATAAACTTCACTGTAAAACACTAAACTCCCTGCTATTTGCTGAAGACTCAGTCCCCTTTTAGACGTAGCAGCCTGGAGGGACAGCCAGCATGCCTCGGTTGGAGATAGAATTTCATTTCTAAAAGCTCCTAACACCTTTTGTGCTTCCCATTATTTTATTTTTAGACACGTCAATCATATTGAGAAAAGAAAACTGAGTCTTCGTCCTAAAGTAACAACTTTCACCCCAAAGTGCTTTGTCATTAGTGAAACCTGTTAGTGTATAGGTGATACATATGATGCATTCACTGATTCGGGACAAAAAAGGAAGATTTTTGATTTCTGACCAGCCCATTACGAATCAGAGCTATTCAAGGATCAAGCCGTCCAGACAACGTGTTGACACAGTACTAATTTACACAATGATAAAACGATAAATGTCAGCATTGCTGTTTTGTAATCCAAATATTCCAACAGTGACTGCATCTTCAAGATATTAGTTCAAGTGAGCCATTCGAGAGTTGGCTTTGACATATATTTTTATGGCTCTTGTCAAACGATGCTAAAAGCAATTACAGCAAAGCAGTAAACAACAGCCCCTTTCAACCTAATGAACCTTCTTGCCTTCCAAAGTGTCATATGCTCGATGGTTTTTGCCCGCTATTTCTATTCTTTGGTTTTCATCTGTCTGAAGCATTAGATTTATTAAGGACAGCACAAGACCAGCGATGACAGTTCCTCTCATGTCCCTTGGGGAAATACAATAAGCTTTCTCCGTCTCTCTCATCTCCCTGCAGCTCTTCCTCCCTGCGCTGCCTATTAGTGTCAGGGTTCAATGTTAGTGCTGTCAGCTCTTTGTATTTATCAGCTTTAAAGCTTTTTTTCCCCCTTTCCAGAGGTATTTCATTTGTCTTCGACTACCTGTGCAGACATTTCTTCTTCTTTTTTTTACATTTCTGGTTGTTTTTATCTCATGGTCCCTCACCATATCCTGTCTCCTTTTAACGAAGGCGCTTCTGCATTTCACTGCCAGGTCACGGTTACTGTTCATGTGGACGTTGCATCTGTGAGGAAGGCTGGTTCGGGAATCTGTGCCAGTTTCCCAGGTCTTGCGACATGAGTGACGCCCAGAGCAAGGAACTCTGCGAGACAGACGATGGAGTCATTTGCAGTGGAAAAGGTGAACAGAAATTACATTTTTCACTCTTTTTCAGCCCTTTAAGCTAACATTTGTCTGCAAGCAACATTGTATTATAAAAAAATGTCAAAAGAAGGGATTCAGCCATATATTGTTGAAGAATGTCACTCACGAACAAGGGTGAATGTGTCAATGATCACTGCAATTTTCAAGTGGAAATAAATAATGCAATCGTCAAAAGGGTGGTGGTGCCCAATGGGGTACTCCCTGGACAGGTTGCCAGTCCATCACAGGGCAACACACGTACTCCTGTTAGAGAGGAGTTTAAAGTAACCTTTACCCCCATTGTACATTATACAGATACATCGATACAGGTAGATCTCAAGGATACACAAATTCTCATTTTCAAGAACGACCTGTTTTACATCAACATACTGTACTTTATATACAAAATGACACGATGAAATGTCATTTCATCCTATACGACTTTAGATTTTTTCCAAGTCGAGGTCAACATCAACGTCGACATCGACTAGCTGAAGAGTGAGAGAAAATACTTCACATTAACTTACAGGCTTTGTTAGCTATATTCACGGCAGATATTGACGAAAGACCAGAATGAAAAGCTAAAGTCTATTTTGCAGAATTGAAAGCACAAAGAACCTGAACATTATCCCAAACTTATTTGGCAGCAGGGGAGCAGAGCGGCGATCTTCTGTCACTGTCGACCAAAAGGTTGCACAAAGTCGAGTCCGATTTATTTATTTTGTTCTGAAAACTGACTGGTACTGATGACTAGAACTTATGAACTGATTACCTTTGATTACAGTTCAATTCAGAAGATCCACCCATACATGCACAGAGAACATGCACACACAGAAGGACCCCAGGCAAACCCGTGTCATTCTTGCTGCAAAGCAATGGTGCTACCTTCTGCACCAGCATTCAGCCTGCAGCGCATTGAGCTATATGAAGTCTAAAAGTAATGCACAAAATGACTTTGTGAGGGTTTGAAAGTCTTTACTAGTTATAATAGAAGTTTTCTCTTTTTTTAATAAGAATTTGCTGTGTAACTTTTGTGCAGATTGCACAGTATTTACTAGACTGTTTTTGAGATTGGGTGGTGATATTGATTTTTCCCCCTTAATGGGTTCCATTATGTATGCCCATAGTCTCTCGTTCAACTTACAAACACTTTATTTCTCCCCAAAGGGTAATTTGCAGGATAGTGTAGAGAACCTTAACAATAAAACAACGTATACAATTTGCCTAGTATGTGTTAATGCCTGCCTTTTTTTTTCTTTAACTCTAAGCAAGATTTAGGAGACACAGTTAATTAAAAACTGTCGGGGTTTTTGTGAGCTTCAGCATGTATTTCAAAATTACAGCTTAGTTGAATTGTCTAAATCCAGAACCCGGCTGGGATCCGTCTCCTGTTCACTGTGACTGCTGATCTCATATTGTGCAACAGAAAATTAACTACAGATTCCAGGTTATTAATGCCAAATAATTAATCCAATAGCGTTGTTTTACAAGAAACACTGCTGATCTTAGATCAGGTGTGTACTCTAAAGGAAAGTCTTTTTTTTCTTTTGACACAGTTGGCAATCTTGTTACTTGAAAGCACCATGTGTAGAAAACACTCAAATAAACTAAACCAAATGTGTAGTGCAAATATTTAAACACGAATGTCTAAATGTTCATGTTTAATTTTAGACACAATAACTTTTGTGTCAAAAAAAAAAAAAAATCAGCTGTTACGATTATGGTTAAAAGAAAGTGAAACTATAAATTCTTGAGTTTACATTTTTGTCCATGTCAATGCATTCTGGAGTGAAATTAATTCTCACAAACTTTATGTTTTTGGTTTATATTTGTTGAATGATATAATATTTGATATAAAGCAATTTAGAAAAGCCAGATCGTTTTTATGTTAAAAGTTATTTTATAGATGGGTTGAAAGACTATATTTACAGAGCCTTGCGAAAGTATTCATAACTTGTGAACTTTTTCACATTTTGTCACGTCATAGCCACAAAAATCTATATATTTTCCGCTAATTTTGTACAATGGATCAAAGTTTATGTCAAAGTTTTGCTTATTTGCGAAGCGGCTGCAAGGCGAGAACCTCTGTTCCAGTCTCAAGTTTTCTGCAGCGCCTCTTCAGCATGATGCTGCCACCACCATATTTCGACACTGGTGATGCTGTGTTAAGGTTGATGTGCAGTTTTAGTTTTCTGTCAGGCATAGTGTTGCACATTTTGGTCAAAAACTTCAGTTTCTCATCTCAAAAGAGCATGTTCCCCTCTGTGTGTGTTGTTTTGTGACAATCTAAAAACATCCAGAGTTACAATATGTCTTTGAACTGCTCCGCTAATTAATGGCTTGAACGCACTGTCTGTGTAGCTTGACTATCATACTTTGGTAGGTTTGCAGTTTTGCATTGCTGTTTCTATGAATAAAGGATTGGACAGTCTGTGCGGCGTCGAATGTTCAAAGAGATTGTCATGATTTGCGGTGAAGAGGTGGTGAGGATGACGCTGTGGACCCAGGTTGGAATGAAGCAAAATGATGATTTAATGTTATTCCAGAAGTACAAAGTCCAAAATCCCAAAATCCAGGCAGCACAGATGAGCGGAAGGCTAATGTTCACAGCTGGTAGCAACTGGTACAAATGAATAACAGACAGCAGACTAGACTTGGCAGCTTGACAAGGACCCGACAAAGAACGAGGAACACAGGTGGATTTAAATACACAGGAAGACAATCAGGGGAAACAAGAAACAGGTGTAACTAATCAAGGGGTAAACAGGACAACACAGACTCCACAGAACACATGAATCTAAATAAACACACGGAAACAACCAAATCCTTACAGAGATGGATATTATTTTTGATCTGAATCTGGTTTAAACTTACATGCGTGTCCAACTATGCCACGCTTTCTGATTTCACAGTTGTGTGAAATTTGTGCTGCTTTTATGTGCTGCTTTGTGTTTCGTATGCCACACGCATCTTATTAAAACACACTGGAATTTGTGGTGACAAAATGCGAAAGGGCTGCTCATGCAGTTGCAAGGCGTCGCAGGTCGCTTTTCCATTTTTTGACACCTCGAACGTAATTATTCAGCTTAAAAACATTACTTCAGAGCAGCTAATCCAGCTTCTCCCCATTTTTGCCAGATGTACTTGAATTAAGTGCGTCAAATTGTCACTGCATTATATTTTGTGTCATTAGGCAGCTAATGGCGCCACACAAAAGCCTAGCTCCTCTGTTGTGCAGCAGTGAATCCAAAGGAATACGTTGACCACAGAGAGGCCAGCGCTAAACAGGGCTGGGAAATGAAGATGAGCGTCTCTATTCTCCATGATCCACTTCTTTTAAAAGCCAGATCTATCTTCGTTTCTTGACCAGCCTCTGCCTTAGCTATTTTACTTTATCTTCCTCTCCTCTCTACATCTGCCTTCCCTTTTCTCCTGGAGCCTTCTGTGGCCCTTCACATGCAAGTAAAAACTGTGGTGAATGGAAAAAAAAAAGAAAAACTGAACCCCTTGGTATATAAAAAAAGAAGAAGGCTGATAGCCAGATTTGTTTCTCTCTCCCAATTCTTAAAATGTTATTATTCTGTTGCTACCCTAGAGAGAAAAGAAATGTAAACTGATGGAGGAGAGAGGAAGTGTAGCGTGTGGGTGGATTGGTATCCTGGTGGTAAAACTGTATTAGAAGCTGTTTCCTCAGGGAATATCTCTGTCCACTCTAACCAACTCCATTAATCTTCTCTGAAAAAGAAAGGGTGAAAAAAAAATAACAGAGAATTAAACAAAACAGCTTTTATTGAGGGGGTGTGGGGGGTAATAATGTGCCAAGTGGGTGAAAAAAAAAGAATAAAAGAAAATACCAAACACACAAAACCCCGAACTGTGATGGTAATCAAAGTACATGTGTGTGTTTGTGCGTATTGCAGGTTCGTGTCACTGTGGCCAGTGCATTTGCTCTCGCCAAGAATGGTGGGTGTCAGGAGAGCACTGCGAGTGCGACGACCGAGAGTGTGACAAACATGATGGCCTCATCTGCACAGGTAATGACACACAGTGTGCCGAAGCTGTAACAGAGTGTACTAAGAGGGATGACATCAACAAACACCTCACAGCAGGGCTCACTTTCCTTCACAGAGAGCTACAGCCAAATACAAAGGAGAAGCAATAACTGTCAGTAAATAGTCATAGTCTTTTTACTTTATGACTATTTGATAATCTAATGATAGTTATTAGATTATCATATTAGGATAATCTAAGAAAATAACATAAACAAATTAAACACATTCATAAACTGACTGGAAAGCTTGAGTAAAATGTTATGGTAAATTTAGCTTTTTCTTTAGCATTACCATTTTGGGCTGCTTTGTATCATGATGTGGATAATCATCTTATCTCCAATGTGAACCAAACGAAGCAGATGATTATAGATGTCAAGAGAAACAGGATTAAGTCAAACACTATTTTTTCGTCATGGGAGAAGAAGTAGAGGTGGTGGAGGAATATAAATGCGTCAGTGGATATAACTGCGTCAAGGAACAGAGTACTTTGTTCCTTCTTGAGGACAGTCTGCTGAGGAACTTCTTAGGTCTTTCAAGATGCTTCAAATCTTGTAAAAGACTGCTGTGGAGAGCAACCTGTCATCTGTTGGGGTAACAGCATTTGATTTAAAAAACCTAAACAGCCTGATAGAGAAGGCTGGTTCTGTTCTGATGACTACTGTGGAACCACCAGAGGGTTGTCACCAGAGACTGTGGTGCATGGATAACATGTAGGCATTTTGAGGGTTTTAGCAAAGGGGTTAAAGGCCATAGCAGCATGCCGTTCTATAAATATGGCCTGATTACAGGCAAGACATCAGCAGCCTCTTATTAGTGATGGGAATCCTGTTTCAAGACAAACAGGATCAAGTCAAACACTCATTTTTCATCATGAGAGAAGAAGTGGAGGTGGTGGAGGAATATGAATGAAACTGAGACAAAACCATGAAAGTGATTTCACTGAAAAGAAGTCATGCTCTAATAATTTTGTCATATCAGAAGTCTCTTACATAAGAAGTTTTACTTTTAAAAAAAAAACACAAATACTTTGTAGCTTTTCTTTAATTTCCTCAACGTTGTAACAGCTGTTTTTGTAGAAACATGCATTTGTAAGGACATATCCCTCTATATTAGCATCGGCAATGTTATCATAAGCATTCGTTCTTGGTGCGCATCAAAATGACTGACAAGTTTAGCTCATCGTCATGGAGACCGATCATGTAAACTTCAGTCTTATTGCCATCTGAAAGCACATCAGAGGAGCAATATGAAAGACAATACTTCAAAAACAGCAAGCAAATAAAGAAAATGGATTTCAGCATCTGTTAAATGTTTCTCCCTTTCATTACTGACTTAGATATGAATGTTAAAATTACCCTGAGCATGACAATCATTTAAATGGAATGGTGTTTTACATGAAAAGTTAATTAAACACAGGGACTGAAGTTTCCTCTAACAAATTAATAAATAAGTAGAAACGTTACAGCTTCTTTCTATCGGATTGAGTCATTTTGTCATTGTAATTATTACGAGATTTCCTTGGCATGTTTAATAAGAAATTACACAGCATCCAGAAATGTCATGGATTCTCTAAAGCTGCGGATTCTCATTACACATGTAGCCGGTGAGTGATGTGGAAAATTCAACATATTATGAATGCTCACGTGTTAATTTTATGCACTGAAGATGGTAATTCAGAAAGGAAAAAAGTTTTATTAATCTTTGGTTTTTGCAATTAAAAGTCATGTTGGTTACCTGCAACATATTTGCCTGATATGTTGCAGGTTCATCAATTTACAGTACTGCAAGGACGTCGGGCATTGTGGCTTGTCTCTTTTAATTCGTAGCTTTTTCCCTTATATCTTCTCACAGGCAACGGTGTTTGCAGTTGCGGCAACTGTGATTGCTGGGAAGGGTGGACAGGAAATGCCTGCGAAATTTGGGTAGGAGCCGAGTACTGAGGAGAACATTAAGCTGGGGTCAAAAACTCGAGCTTCCAAATGTCCCGATACACCAGGAGGACCGTCAGCATTCAGGACCAGATAGCACATCGAGAGAATTCTCAACATTGATGTAAATCTGCATAACACTAATATAATGTACTAATATTGCTCTGTCTTCAATTGTACTGGTTACAAAGTATGCTTATTAAAACTGTCTATTGTTTTAAAAGAAACAGCCAACATATTCTAATGTAAACATTTATGTTTTCAGAACTGCTTTTCATGTCTTATACTTTGAGAGAGGTTCCTTATTTGAGATGGCAGCACTCAGCTGCCACCCATTGAACTTTTTCACAGTTTGTCACATGACATTTCAATGCATTTCAGTTGGAATATAATGTGACTGGCCAACGCAATGTAGTGAATATTTGTATGGTGGAAGGAAAATTACACATGGTGCTGAATTTTTTTTTCCAAATAAAAGTCTGCGAGCAAGCCGAGCATGCATTTGTAGACCTTTATTTTGCTACAGTTACAGTTTAGTTTAAGGCAGCGTTTCCCAATTCCAGTCCTCAGGCCCCCCTGCTCTGCATGTTTTAGATGTGCCTCTATTCCAGAGCAGCTGATTCAAATGATTGCATGACCATCAAGTGCTGCAGAAACCTGTTGATCACCCATATATTCAATCCAGGTGTGTAGCAGAAGGGAAACACCTAAAACATGCAGGGCAGGGAGGCCTGAGGACCAGAATTGGGAAACGCCGGTTTAAGGTATTCTTTATAACGCTCTAGAGCTCCGTTTTCCACTTGTGGCGAACTGTAAACAGGGTTTCTTATGACCTTCTCTTAACATTAGCGTTCTTCTTGCTACTCTGACATTTGCAGTCAAATTTGAGTGCATGTGTAATAGTTATGCTGTCAACAGAATCCCACAGCTAAACTATGGATCTCTAGCTTCTCCAGAGTTTCCATGAGCCTTTTACCTGCCTCTGATTGATGCTCCTCTTGCCCGACCTGTCGGTTTGAGCAGATGGCCACGACTTGGTAGGTTTGAAGTTGTGCCATACCATTTCCGTTTTTGGATCCTGGATTGAAAATTTGCTCTGTCAGATGTTCAAACTCCAGAAACTGTTTAGGAAAATTTGTGATTCTAACTTATTTATTTATTTTATCTCTAACCTGTGTTCCCTAGTTTTTCAGGATGCCGCTTAACCTCTAATGTTCTCTATCGAACATCTAAGACCTTGAATGATCAGCTGAATTTATATTGAGATCGAAACACATACTGTAGATGGTCTATTTGGTGTGACTTGATTTTATTTTAGAATAAAATGGGGTTAATGCAAGCAACACTTCTTTTAAAGACTTTTGGGGGCTCAAGTGGCTTTTATTTAACTGTACTTAGAGAGAAGGGGAAGACATGCAGCAAATGACCCAAGGCCAGGCATGAAACCTAGGACAACTGCTTTGAAGGCTGTTCCCTCTGTATATAACACACCCGACATTTAAAAAATGTTGATTGTAAAATATTTCTGAAACTATTTATAATTTCTTTCCACAAGTTTGTGTGGGAAAAAACAACAACTCACACATACTTTGTGTTTGTATATCCCACAAAACCCTGATGAAATGCATTCAGGTTTGTTGTAAAAAAATATATACCAAATTAACTTTTGCTCTTTACATTAGTATGCAAGTACATTAAAAGTACAGCTACTGGTGAGACATGTAATGTAGGTAATTGCAATTTCTAAATTCAACCGAAAGATTCCTTGAAAGCTTGTTCATTACTCTTTGAAGTTTTTTATTTCTTTTTCATAATAAAACATTAAATGTGCCGCATGACACATTTTGCATGGAAAACAATGCGAAGACCTTAATCATACATGGTTACAAATTTTGATATAACATGACATAACTCCAATGAGCATACTTGCAATGGTATAGTATATATATGTATATATTGAAAACAAATCATTTTAATAGTGTACGTTCCTCTCCATCCCAGGTAATCAACCCAAAACAAGCTGCCCATCATGTGAATCTACACTATCCTCGCAGTGAGAAGGTTAAGGTGGAGGAAACAAAGTGGAGGGCATAAATATTTCAGCCGTGGCATGCTTGATGGCTCATGTCACTTCAAAACATGGTGGAAGGGGATGGGAGCTGCATCGACAAAAAAGAGCTCAGTCAGCACTTGAAAAGACGACCAATATGAGGTCATGAAGAAAAGATTTGATTTCTACTTTGGCCTTTGTTTGTCATGCTTAAACTAGCCAACCCTTTCCGTTTTCTTTGTACTCTCAAAAATGGCAAGTGCAATAATATACTGCACACTATATTGCATTAAGTATTAACTTACTGACATTACAGTAGGCATTTATATAAATATTTTATTCAGCATGTTGTATATGTGTATACAACAAACACAAACTGTATAGTGTAGACAAACTCATTGCATATATTATGTAAAATCTGCGGCACATACCAACAGTTCTTGATAGACATAGCCTACTACATGCAGTTCATCAATGCCGTCCTCTCCCCATGCAACAGATGGAACGTTATACAAAACCAAAGGTTACAAAATCAAGCAAAAGTTACAGTTGCAGTGAGATTTAGTCAACCCCATGAAGATTTTAGAAATTTGAATAGAGTTTTGTCAGAGAGGAGAATTAAACTTTTTTTTTTGATGCTCTGAAGGTAACTCACAATTGTGCAACTCCTGCAGAAGTGCTGTTTGGATCGTAGAAGCTCAGACTGCTTAATAAAGTGGAAACATCATCAAGCCTGTTTACCATAATTAAGAGCTTTATTGTGATTCCCCATTAGCTTTGGCAACAATGCATACGTTCACACCACCCATGAAGGTATGCAAGGTAAGTTGCAATCCTGGGACATGATTGCAAAGGAGACGAAGAAGCTTTCTTAAAAGCAGAGAAGGGGGATTGTTTCACCATAACTGAGGGGTCTCGGGTACAAAACTTCTTTTTTTTTTTTAAAGGAACATTTTGTGAGACACCATTGGGAGCACTAAAAATAAAAATAAAGATGTTTAAAACATATGGAACAGCTGCAGACCTGCCTTTCTGTGGTAGGAAGCCCAACATTCCTACAGGGATCCTAAAAGCAACTGTGTCACTTTAAGACACTCGCAGGGTGACGCGTTAAAGGCTGGCGCAAAAGCTATAAGACATGAACTGCTTAGACAAAGGACTTCATGATTTTCTCCACTCTTAACAGGGAAAGTTAAAAGTTTAGAATATGCTGGTTGGAATTTAGATAAAATCTTGGGAAAGTTTTATGGACTAATGAAACCAAAATGAAGCTGTTTGGACAAATGGGCCAGTACTGTGCTTTCTGCCTGATCTGAAAACAGCTGATGTCAGCTAATGACTTCTACTGTCAACACAACTCAAAAATGTTCCAATAAATATTTATTCATTATTATATTACCTTTCAACCACACATCAGTGCAGTTTCTTTTAGGGGTTGAATATTTCTGATTGCAAATGTAAATTGATTTTACAAGAATATTCCTAAAAAAAACCAACAACTTGATTACAAGGAAAACGAAGCAAAACCAGTTGGGATCTGGAAGTAGCAGCACACACAATCCGTACACAAGAGAGATGAGAAACAAACAACAACAAAAAAAACAATACCGGAGATTTTAACAGATGTACATTTACACACCAGTCCTTTGCAAAAATAATTTCAGCCTTGAAAGAACCAGTTATCTGGTCTGCGTGGCCAGAGCAAGTAACCAGCCCAGCATGTAGAGTTTGTAGAAGTAGAGGATGACGAGCTGCAATAAGGGCAAAAACATCCGCCCTGCATACAACTTCAGCGATTCGCAGCCTCTGGGTGTGGAGGTGTGTGTCAGCACACCGATTTCGTTGTCGCATGAACTGCTTTTTTTGTCGTTTGTTTCTCTTTTTTACAAATACATAAGCATGTCTCAATGACATTTGATGAACTATAGTAATAATAACCACAAACTGAACATGTATAACTAAAACAAATATGTTTACCATGACAACTTTTGTAATATGGTTGCACTTTTAGCAGCATACAGCAGCAACGACAATCTACTTCCTATTACAAATCATATCTAACAAAATAAAAATGATTAACGCAAGACTTAAGAAATCTGTCGAACAAACCCACTAACAGTCGCGACGAAAATGCAAAACAAAGTGCAGTGGATCACCTTCACATGAGTCATGAGCGTGCCGATGCCTGCAACATGCCCGTCCACGCCCCTCTCGGCCCGCCCCCCTGCTCATACGGAGTGAAGAGCGATGCCCCCATACCTTGCTTCCGGTAGAAAACACATGCACATGAGTAATTTAGGTTATACGTACTTCCCTCACAAAAAAGTGACATCAGCCAAGACCGCTGCGGGTCAAGAGGAGTTGGTTCTTTCAAACGAATAAATGCTGTCACAGTGAGAGCTTTGATGGATTAAATCTGAGAGCGAGTCAGATTAGAATTTTTTTTTCGTCTTTTTTTTTTTGTATTTAAGATTAAGTTCTTCTTGGGATTAAAAAAAAAGGACTTTGGTTGTTTCAGAATGAACACATCTGAGTGTCGGTTTTTCAATGGATAATGCTACGCGCCCTACACATGGATCTATCGGGTGAGTGAGGCACCTTTGGCCCAGTGGGGACTGGGACCTTGTTTTTGCATGCCGGGAATCAAGGTCCAAACAGGCACGTGATAGGCCAAGATGATCAGTACTGGACTTTGCATGCTGAGCTAGGAGACAAATCCTTTTTATAATAATCTTAATAATAATAATAACAATAAATCATCTAGTCATTTAAAAAGTTATGATTTTTAAAAGTCATTTTTCCCTAAGTTTTATACAGACACACAGATGCACTAAAAGCCATCTGTAGTGTAACTGCTGCAAAGTGGGAACAATAGTGACCTTGTCCATGCTTTAGATTGCTGAACCAAATAGGGATGCAGCACGTATAAATAAGACCTATTGGTTTTCAGCCATGTTGTTTTCTTTGCTTTAAGTAGATGCCACCATAACACGGCTGCCATTTGCTGCAGTTATAGACCATCTGGGTCGAAGCCACAAAGCCTTGCTTCAATGTCCAAAGACGTCGGTGAGTGAGGAACTGAGGCCTACAAGGCCTAGAGATATTTCCTAGAGCCCACGCTCTGAAATAAGATTAAAGAAAAATAGACTTCAGGTTTGTTTTTTTTCTTTCCCTTTTTCTTCGTTCACCAGAGGAGGCGGACTGAACCGCTGGTGGGACACAGATAGTGATATGTATACACCATTCCTTACAGCGCTTTCCTACCCACCCACACGCACATCTGTTTAGAAATATTTGTGTTTTTGTGTGAGGGGGTGTGTTTGTGCGTGTACAGGGAGCTCCTCGCATTGATTGCAGTGGCGGTAATTAGCACTTCATCAACTATGATTGCGGGAGCCGTCTGCCAGCCTCCAATGTGTTTTTATGAGCCGAGGAGAAGCTGCACAAACTTTCTTCGACTGCTTTTCTAGGTGTACGCATGTCGTAAACAAAACAAACAAAAAAAAAGTTCATTTGGGCTCTTTCAGGTGTGTACTGGTATGCTTTAAAGTTCGTTGTGTTTCTTAGAAAAAAATCATACAACTCCTCTTGCAAAAGATTTCCTAGTTTCCCTTTGACAAAAACTAACTGTATGTTGACCAGCATTAGAAAGAGAAGGAAAGGGGAACATACTTGTAAAAAATATAGGACATCAGTCCAAATATTTACTCTGTCTATACAGTCTCTATCCCAGAACATAGCTGGTGAACTGTGATATAGAAAATAGATCTGAAGGTACACAGCCGCTGCTGTGACAGGGCATTATAGAGAAGGAGGTTCTTCCGGCAAAGCCAGCATCAAGCGTCAGTGTGAACCGCGTGTCATTCAGTTCAATTCTCGCAATTTCAAAGGGATCTAAAGGCATTACAGGATCAGAGGTCTTCTACCCTCCTGTGCTGGATAGACCGAGCCATCGCAGAATCAGTCTGTGCTGACATAGGCAGAGAAAGGAAGTAGGAGGAGGAGCAAGAGAATAAGAGAAGGGAGTCTCGGCTGGATGTTATCCGCAGGAAAAAAAGAGAGCGAGAAAAAAAAAAAAGAGGGTTTGGAGACTAGCTTGAGAAAAACAAAAAGACCTTGCCTCCGTTACATTCCTCCCCTCCCGCACATGCACTCCCACCAGGCACTGGTCAGGTGTGGCTATGTGGCTGGTTTGTCAGGCTTGCTGACAGGCTTGCCTCCGTTCATCACCACTGGCTCGCTTGTGCTTTTACTGGGAGGCACGGCCGCCTTGGGCACCGTCTCTCCGACGTCGTGCAGCGATGGCTCTCTGTACATGGCGACTGGAGGGAGACAAACGGAGAGATAAGACAAAAGCTGTTAGCAATAATCTGTCCTCTTTCTCTTATTGAGTCGAGATCTGTTCCTGAATAGTATTTGGTATGTTACATACAAATTAAATACTCTTTAAAAAAAAAAAAGAAACTACACTTAAAAGTGCAATTTCCTGATATAAGAAATGATACATGCAATAAAGATGACTATTTTATACTTTCATTCCGATTCACTTATTCCTTGATCATGGCTGACTTTAAATCCAAGTACCAGCTTTTGACAAAAAAAAAAGAAAAAGAAGGTCTCCTCTCCCATTTTGCAGCTTGCACACCCCAGCTGTATTACCGCATTGACAAGACACTTCACTTTGATTCCGTGTTTCGAATGATGGGTGGCAATCAGGGCCGGTGGCTGATGAGAGTGATGGTGGCATGTGCAGGACTATCAACATTTCATGCTGCACTTACAGAGCTGTCTCTGCCTCCTATAGTGCATCCCTCCAGCAGTGGTGCAGTGAATCAGCATACAAATACTAATATATGTCAAATGCAGTCATTTCGTTTATAGCGGACAGACCATCGGTAAGTCTTGTATCAAGTCTTATTGTGTGAGACAGCTGTCTTGGTATATCACAAGGATCATGAATGTTGTCGTGCTCAGCATTTTCAGTTTTCTATGTTTAGCAACCAACATATTTGAAATGTGCTCTGCTGCAGTCAATTGGATAGCTAGCAAAGCTTGCTGCAATAGTGACCTCTAAAAAAATCCATTTACCAGAAGGTTGTACAGCGAAAAAAAGGCGTGTCGTAATAAAGGGTCGCATTTGAGTTATATTTTAATGGAAAATTTGAAAACCAAGTAAAACGTCATGGATACAGGGCCTTGTAAATGCAGTCACACTGCAAACTTTTCACACTGGTCACATTATAGATACAAACATCAGTGTATTTTATAGTAATTTTATGTACTAGACCAAAACAAAGTTGTGCATTATTGTGGGGAAAAAAAAAAGATTCACTGCATTTTTACACATAGAAATCTAAAATGTGTATTGTGCATTTGTATTAAGTCCTTTGAGTCAATACTTCGAGGAACTACTTTTTACTACAAATATAGCTGCATGTCTTTATTTGGATATATCTCTCCTAGCAATGAACACCTAAAGGCCGTCACTTCACCCCACTCTCCTTTGCAGATAGCTAAAGCTCAGCTAGGCTGAGCAGAGAGATGTTTTTGGACATCAATTTTAAAACTTGGTCACAAAGGGACAACACAATTTTCAGATTTTTAATTGTAAACAGTCCTGAAACCGTGCATCATGTTCCTTTCCATCTCGGTTTCCTCTACTTTGTGTTGGTCTATCACGTAAAACCGTAAAGGAATATATTAAAATTTGCATTTGAGGATGCTAGAATGTGAACTAAAACGTCCAGGCCATGAAGATATTTGCTGAGCTCACGTACCTTCTAATGGCTTGGGCAGGAAGTGAGCAGCTGGTTTTGTTTTTTTCACTCGGTTTCCCTTCATGGCTTGGCCCTCCTTGTTGAGCCCCAGGAACCATGCTCTCCCTGACTCCTGCTGTCTGTACAGCATGGACGAGTAGATCACGTAGTAGTTCTCGAACACTGACTCTTTGAACTTGCATTCCGCTGTAAATAGTTCCTGCAGAGATGGGCGAAAGAAGCACATTGCAGGTAAACGGATTTTTAGATCAAAGCTAATCCGAAAGATTTAGTCTTACGATTTTTAAACAAGCAGCAGAATTATAAGTTACACAGTGGGAGGTCACCTGGGCAGCCTTTCACTTGTGTATCATGCTCACGTTGAACAGAAATGGCCTTGGCATGTGGAATGAAGTTCATATTCACTGCCTGACTTGAAAAGGATGAGCACTGCACAGTGTCCCTTGTTAAAATCAACTTCAATGAAATGCTCCTCTCATGTTCTCCTTGGCCTTAACCTTGACATCACATGTAAGAGCAATCGTCTCGCCAATTAGTGCGTGCTCCAGGCAGAATGTGTGTATTGTTCGGCACCGTGATCGACGAAGCAAGTACTGAGAAATCCAGTCCACCTAGATGTCAAGCTGATCCTGCTTTGCCGTTTCATCTTCCTCATCTCTTTATTTAAAGTAAAAAAAAAATACCCAGAAACATCTAAAGCTGATCATTCCTATCAAATGTATTTCAACTGACAGCAATTTAATTATGAATACTAAACTTTCTTCGAATCATGACAGAAATAACCTAGTGATTACTCCATCCTTCACACCTCGGACACGCAGTGACAAATGGTCACCGAGACACCACATTTCTCTCTGCTGTTACCAATCCATCTTTGACAGAATGGCAAAAAAAAAAAAGCATTTCTACGCTGTCCACACTGCCAGGCTAAAAATAAAGCCTTTCATTTGGGGTAAATTAATCAAAGAGCACTCATCACAATGGAGAGGTCCAGCACATCTGTGGGGAGTATTTCATACTGAGCTGAACCACAGAACCACTGGCATACATCATAAAACTCTTATTCGCTGTGCACTTCTGTAGTTCTAATAGTCAAAGTTAAACGTTTTTTTTTTTTTTTGCGTTTTAGTCAATAGGTTTTCTAAAGTAACAGGCAAATAGCAAACTGGGGAATATTTACAAGCACTGTCAGGTAGTTTCTGTGGAGTTGATGCATAGATGGTAATCAGTGAATATTTGCACAGATTTGTTTTTAATGTGTTTTGATTCAAAACAAATAACAGGAGGTAACCCCAACGTATTGGAGGTGTCTCAATATAATTCCAACTATTGGCTGAGGGCTCTAAAAAGTTCATTTTGAAATTGTTGTTATCAAGAGTCCTCGAGTCCCAAATTCAACAACCACCAATACAAGTTGTTGGTGGTGTCTTTGTGATCTTATGTCAGCAAAAAGCCCAGCAAACCATTTGATTTACTATTTTCAAAACAATCCCAACTTTTTTTTTATGTGCTCTGCTTTGAAAATGCTATTGTAGGTTTGTTTAAATTAAATACACCACTTTAAATGGTATTTTATTGAGCTAACGCACTTAAATTGCACCAAACAAACAGACAAAAAATCCATCCTTTACACTAATGTTTCTGTTATAGAAAAACTGTAAGATTGCAACAATTTCCTGTCTGTCTGTGACAGCTGACCAGCTTGTTTTAATCAGACAGCTGTCAGTGTGGGGAAATGCAGCCGAAATTCTAGTGATTGCATTTCATGATATTCAAAGCAAAGTTCTTTGGGTCTGGATGTGCTTCTGTTGTGAAAACTTAATGTAAAACAAGGTCATTGAGATGAAATTCACAGAGTCCTGCTCCACTGCGACCAGGTTCCTTAGTTTTCGATAACTGTGACGTAACAAAAAAGTAACATACCTCATCTTGGAAAGGTATTGTATGTAGAGCATAAGCAGGCATATTACTTTTACGATTACATTATGTCCCCATCTCATTTAAGTTTATTAATTTTCATCTGGGACCATCTATTAATTAAATTTCAATTCTCCATGAGTAAACCCAATTGATAACATGCATACAAAACGATGGCTTCAATTTCACTTCAGAGTGTGAGATAGTCATGCTATTACTGGGATGCTGCTGTAAAATGCGAGTCGTTTTTCAGTCTGGTTTTCATGACCAGTTACTCTTGTGCAGTAGGTGCAAGTCCATTACACTAACTTTAATGAAACGTTAGTGTAATGGAATATTATTTGACATGCCTAAACGTCAAATCAGTATTCAAGGCAAATATATATTTAATTGGAACATCCCTATTAAATAAAAAATTAAAAAGACAGTTTCAAATAAAAATCTAAGACTAATGGCTATTAGATTGTCTTGTCTATGTTTGCTCTTCTGGGCTGTCTAAGCTGTTCTGATTGGTTAGCTGCACTGATAGTAAGCACTGACACAAGTCACCTGTCAACTTTGTTGTTGGCATTTTCAGTGAGTTCAGCAATACTTTTAGCCAAATCCTTAGGATGTTTAACACAATTTTATTTATAACTGCAAATTTTTAGTCCACTGAAAGGCAAAACTGAGACTATTGTCTTAACTATCAATAGAGAAGGCACTGACAATGAAAGAAGGGTCATAGTGAGTATCTATGCAAAGCGCAATAGCAGTATTGAGGACAAATAATTTCAGTCAGTTTCTCCAAAACTGACTGTACACTCAACTTAACTTGTAACCAGGAAACGATAGGTTTTGCAGCAAGACCACAGAAACAATCATACACAATACAAAACTGTATCTATAGAAGACATAGCCCTTGTACTGGTATGGCAGAAAAAGGAAAAAAAAAAACATACACTTTGTCTTTAAAAATGTCAAACAGCATAAACATTTTGCTGTTTATGAGCAGTTTTGAACTCAGGACACACACACTCATGATCATCGTCTAATTACTCCTGTCAGAGCTACTTCTCCAGACAGTATTTGGCTGACAGAGGAGCTGAGCAAGAAGAAGGAAAGAGACATCTCGGGTGACGTTAATGAACCCAGGGAGCACCCAGCTGTATTTTGAGTGTCCTCTGTATCCTTGGCTGAGGACTTGTGGGCATCTCTGAGTGGAGGGCTCAAATTCATAATGCGCAGCGACAGCAACAGCTGACATGTCGGAAAGCTCTAGAGGAGGAGCGTGTTCAGTTCCAGCTGAAAACAGTCAAAGCAGTTACAGCAGGGACTGAAGGGTCAGAGTGGTGATTTGTTGCATGTGGGGTGAAAAAAACATCCAGACTTTGTTCTGTCTGCTGAGAGATTCTATAGCACAAGAGATATATAATCCCTCTATTCTAGTTGTAAATATTGGGATTAGAAACAGGACTACTGACGTGGTTCTTAAAGCAGAGCATAGAGCCCTCGACAAAACAATACATTTATGGTCACTTTGATGGCTGAAGTATTAAAAGCTGAGCCTTATATGACTTCAAGATGAGGGTGTTTCAGCTACAAATATTAAATAATAGCTTAAAATAGTTTTTTTTCTGTGCATGCTTTGAAAATATGTGAGAAGTGTTCTCTCCAAGTGTTACAGAATTGACCTTGTCTTGTAAAATTATACACACTCCAAGAATATTTTCTAATTGTATCACATTATGTCTAAAAACCTAAATGTATTCTATTGGGGTTCTGTGCAATAGGCCGTCATAAAAATTTTAAAGTGTTAGGAAAATGAAGCATGACTTTCAAAAATGCTCTACAATTGTTAAAAAATCTGACAAGTGTAGCATGAGTATTTAGCCACTTTGATGAGAATGAAGCTGACGACTGGAAGATGGAGGGCCATCCAGGTAAAAAGAAAACTTGCTAGAGAGTGGGAAAGTTGAAGACAGGCGCAGGACAGCAACCCTAATCACACAGCCACAGCTACAGTGGAATGGTTTACATAAATAATATTTATGAGTTTGAGTTGCCTAGTAAAAGATTAGACCTAAAGCCAAAGGAGAACCCTGTCTCAGTGTGCATAATCTATTTCACAAACAGGAATGGGCCAAAATTTGCGTCTCTAGACTATCAAACCCGGTAGAGACATATCCCAAAAAGTCTTGCAGATAAATGTGGTTCTACAAAAATTTGGAGTCAGGGGGGCTGAAAGCAAAACGTGCAGCACGCTTTCTAGCTTTCAGTTGTTCAACAAAACGACAACCACATAACCTTTCTCACTCCACAATTACACATTTCTTGGTGCAGGTCCATCACGTAAATCCCCAAAGATGTTTCAGGTGAAAAAATGTGAACTGTATGTGGTATGGATTATTCTGCAAGACATTTTAAACCATTTAATATGGAGAATGTGTTTATTTTTAAAACAATGCGCTGCTTGAGCTTTAGCCAGCTGTCGTAAGCAAAGGTACATTTCCTGAACCAAATAAAATCTGGTCTAAAATGATGGCTAAACATGCCCTGTTCTTCCATTAGCAAACCGCAAAACAAAGCAAATAAAACAACTTTCCCCCTTCTGGTTTCGGGAGTTACTTTAAATTGTTAATCACTGACATTTTTCCTGATAAGGTGAGCCGAAACCCCATCTAGGTCTCTGTAATAGGCCACATCACTCAGATGGCCGCCAGGTTTAGCACGGCGGTGATTACTTATGTAACACATACAAAACAGCCCTGAGTAGAAGTAATCATACAAGTTGGTGCCAAGGCCATAATTGTTGCTAATCAAATGCCTTCACAGGAGCACAAGTTGCTTTTTTTTTTCTTCTTTGTTTATGGAGGCTGAACATGCGGAGGTGGTTTGTTTGTGGAACGAGAAGGCCACTGTAATCAGCTTCATTTGTAGCTCAGAGCAGCGAAGGCAGCCGATGTCAGAAGCATTGTTTACTGGTGATGTTTTAAGTGTGTCAGTGGCGTGTTGAAGGCTTTTATCACGCTCATTGTGTTGCTGCAAAACACATTTCCTTTTCCTTCCTACAATTTTCCCCTCATTTTATCACATTAGCACCCAGAACTCAAGGATACCTAGGCATTGCAGCCAAGAGACTTGACTTTTTTTTTTTTTTTTAGCAAATTATGAAAAACTTGTTTAAGCTGTTGCCACATAGGTGGAAAACCCATCTGTAGAAGCTGCTTGGCATGAAGACCAGGTAAACATATTTGTTACATTTTGCTGCTGTTCTTCAAAACAGTAGAAGAGGTTTTGTCAACAACAGTGATGTGGAAAAGTGAGCCCAAATATACCTCTTCAACCCATACAGTTTACTGTATACCCCTGGGACACAGTGATACATAAAAACATGTATTTCCATAAAATATCTTTCAGTTTTTTGTGCAAAACTAGAAAAGGTGCATGTTTGATGAAAAACAAGAGCTCATAATGTTGTATTTAATTATGTTGGACTCAGAAGTGCTGCATTTATAACATATATTCTTTCTCTTATGTGTAACAGTTAAGAAAATGATATGTGAATTTCTTTCTGATTGCATGTTTTATGTGATGTTAGCTTTAGATTGCAGTTTTGGAAGAATACTTTAACCAAAAAGTCTAACTTTAATTAATGTTAATTAAAACGTTTTGAGCAGTGTCATGAACTACACCTGGAAAACCCTTATGCTTTTCTAATGCAAAAAAATTTACTTTCAATTTTCAATAGTACTAAACTGTTTCTGTCTTTCAGGCTACAAAGTACTGCTATTGGAAATCTCCACTACAGTTTACACAAAAAAGATAATTCCTGGACAACACACAACGGTTTTTGGTTTCATTCATGACTTTCTTGTAGGTAATGAAATGACATTTTGTGCCTATTTAATGTCCTTTTAGCTTTAATTCTACTGTTCAATAAAAAAATGTCACAAGCACTCGGACTTTGAAGGACCTAAAAAAGGAAACAAAGCTTCACTCGCCTTAAGTTCAGAACCGTCTCCCGTCTAATTCTAGCCGACATCTAGTACTTTGGGAAAATATGGGTGACATTGAAGGAAAACAAAGTGAAGGAGACACAGCATACACTTTCACACCAGTGGAAAATCGAATCATTTCTGAGGCACCAAATGGTTGATTTTCTACCCGCTCAATCTCCCCCGCCGGGCGCTCCACATCAGTGGCTCCTTAGCATGTGATTGGCCATGCTCTGAATGGAAGGGCCATAATTGACCTTGGCCACAGACAGCGTGAGGGCCAAAACGGCTCAGCCCTTCATAATCAGCACAGCAAAAAGACAGAGACGGCAATAAAGAGCAGCCACAGCAAAACACAAGGACTGGCTTTTTTTTCCTTCTTTTTTTAACCCAAATTGGGGCAGATTGACCAGGGGAAAGAGCTCTTTGGAAAAAAAAATAACATAAATAAAAATCTGGAAAAAAAAAGAGCCAGATACGATTGATTAGGATCTATAATAAAAAAAAAAGAAAGTGTGCTTTTGCAAACACTCATTAAGAGGTTCAAACCGCAAGAAATGTTAAGACGTACAAAACTGTAAATGAAAATTAGAAAAGATTAAAATGTAGCTGAGTGGAGGCTCACATGAGGATGGGAGATGTAACAATATGCAGAGAGACTGCTCATATTCCTACTGAGGGAACCAAGAAATTGTTTATTAATGCTGCAAGCATGAAACCTATTAATCCATAGAAAAAAAAAGGTCAACCTGCAGAGAGCTGGGCGACATCGACAATGCTTCCCCACTCATATGTATAAAAGTCACGTAGACAGAGTGTGCAGGCAATGGGAGGCTCAGCAGACCTGATTCTTCAACTCCAAGAAGGAGGAAAGGTCACTGAATAAGGGAAAATAATTTTTGAACAAGGCCTAAAGTACGGCTTTTTGTTTTGAATAATTTCTAACCTAAATCCATACGGCATGGTTAGAAACAGACGTTAATTTAAAAATAAGAAAAATGCATATCTACTCCTGCATGTTTGTGAATAAGGCAAGGAATTGTAGGGGATTCACACAACAGTCACCTTAAATAATGATACCTTTGTGTATTTTAAGCAAAATTGAATAAAACATAAGTGATTTTTTTTTTAAAACAGGGAAGCAAAAAGTACTCCAATTATCTCTTAAAACTGAGTAATATAAAGCATCGACTGTTCTTAATAAATATGATATGAGTAAGAAACTTACTAGTGGCACGATGGTACACAATACAAAGGTCAACAGAACCTGACAAGATTTTAGCAATTTTTTTGGTCCTCATCGTTTTGTTTTTACAGACAAAATAAAACTCAGTCCAGCTTTGACTAGTTCAAACCCATGATAACTTCCTGGTTATTCATTAAGTTTCAATCCTGTGAAAAGGAGCTTTAGTCTTTTCATGAACTTTCCCCCAATACATCTGGTAGTCTAGAGGTGTATATTTTTTGTTTTGCAGCAAGTAGATATTAAATGTTTTAAATATAGTATTCAGCAAAGGGCCAGATTTTCTATGATGATTCTTTAAATATTAACCTAAAAGAGACGAGACCCTATATTCTTCATTATGAGTGCATTTGTTAACTCAATGGAAAGGCATATGTGCTATTAGTTAAGAAACTGTTTAAAGTTATGATAACTAATGAGATTAGGTGGTTTATGTACAGTAGAGTCAGTGAAAATAGCTAAAATCTGCAAAAGTGTGTTTTGGAGTACAGCTAGAAGCTAATCAACACTCTCAAAGCACAGAATCGTATAACAGCAGATGAAACTTTGCGTTTAGTGACATAAGTAGCATGTCACTGAGCAACACAAAAGACCAAAAACCTTACTTATAATACTTTTTTTAAGCTTTTTTTTTGTTTTGTTTTACACATGAACAAAAAACTGTAACAGTATACATATGCTAGAAGCACTTACTCTTTCAGTAAAGTTTGCCCAAAGGCAAAGACCCATTAACACTGAACCAGTACAGCTCCCCTGGCTCATAAAAAAACCATCACTCACCCTCAAATCCCCTACCCTTTTCTCAAGAAGTGCTTTAAAAAAAAGAAAAAAGAAAGATGATCCTGTAACATCTAATGTCCAATAAATATTGAGGTTTATGTTAGCATGAACCACCCTGCAGGTTGAATCGAAACAATTCAATGCCATTAAAGAAATAGATGGCAAAGAATTATTAATTTTCCAAATGCTTGTTATAGGGAAACAATAAGCTGATATCCAATATACAAATGACACATGATGTACAGTGAAAATACACATCTGCTCTCTGAAAAGCTTTGGCATAAATCACTGCACAACATTGCACATGCCAAATAAAGTAATACAGCGCTGCAGGAAAACATTCTGGCAATCAAAAACAGTGTCACTCCCCACTCCTGCGTGAGCAAAGTGTCAAGTGTGTGTGTTTTGTCCACTTTGCAAGTGTTGATCTATAAACTGATGGCAGATTTGTGTCAAGACTGTAAGGTTGGCTGGTCATCTTTTGTCAAATAAGCCACTAGTCGATAGTGCAACAAGCTCCTACGGATATTTTAGACAGGCAGCACGAACGCCCACACAGTCTGGGCACACTCTTGCCAATCTAAGCACACACAAAGAAAGGCACACACAGAGACAGAGAGAGGCAGAGAAAGAGAGAGAGAGAGAGAGAGAGAGACAATGTCTGTCCACAGAAAACTTACAGAGCTGGGAAAACTCCATAAGGGATCAAACAGATGTTATTACTAGACAGAGATAAATACAAAAGGCAACATTCAACTGATGATTTCATTTAATAGGAGAAAAGAAGTATCCAAAACATGTGAACAAAAATTGCCTCCCAAGAATGGGTTGTGTCCTCTTTAGCGTTAATAACTGCTGCAAGGTTTGGTAAAACCTGGTGTCCTTCATACATCACTGTAGTGGTACTCAGGTCCACAATTCTTTGCAGAATTATTCCAATTCAGCCACATTAGAATATTCATAACTATGTACAGACTTATTAAGGTGATATTAAGGCATCTCATTTTGAAATAGATCTATTAACACATCAGTCTTTGTGGTAATAATAACAATGAAATTGTATGCCTCCAGATCACCTTCAAAACAACATCTAATTTTGACATAGTCAATCCCCAATGCAAGTTAGTGCAATACTCTAACTATAACCAATGATAAACTATACATCCATGTATAGAAGAATGTGTGTCTTCATTATTTCATGAGCACTTCTGTGAGTTTGAAACTCCATATATCTGAAGTGTTAACCGATATGTAGCTGTAAGGTCTTTGCAGTAACTGCACAATGTGACATATATAGCAATGTCACTGGATTACAAATGGCACATGAATTCAAAGATAATTCAGCGTCTTATGACAGGATCATGCTGCTCTATTGAGCTATGAAATCATTTATCTTGATGTCGTCAGAGCTTTATCATAGCCAACCAATTGTTCTGTCCAGGAGCTGAATTATACTAAAAGCAAAAAAAAAAAAGAAAAACTGTCATTACAACCTCAAATAAATCCCTTATTTTGCTCAGGGATAAAAGGTTCTATTTTCATAGGAGCAGAGGCAGAGGAAAAACAGGTGCAATTTTGTCTGGCACACCTGCATTGTTTGCTCTTTCATCTTTCGTGACACCTTTGCACCGAGTGGGTGGAAAGGCACAGCGGAGGTTATGTGCACACAGCTAAAATGCAACAGAGCAAATACGGTTCTAGGTTTGGTGCAAAATTGGGCGGAAGCGCCACCTCTTATCACAAGTGCAGGAACGTTTAGATTTTACATGGTTTAACTGATGCCAAGTATGGAACCTGCGTGATTCAGGAGGGGCCAAAAAGATTCACAGGGGTCTTGGAGCATGGCAGCGATTTATCTATGGTATCACCAAAAGAAATGTAACACCTTATTTGATCTCCTTAAACATAAATATGCCATCCTATGCTGCTGATAATTGTTTTTATTTTTTCATCTTTTTAAAAAAAAATCTGTTACTTTGCTAGTAATGTTTTTCTTGCAAAGGTTGTCTTGTCAAAGGTCATATTCAGCAGGAAGGACAAATCTTAACTAGTTTTGTTTTGTTCCACTTAGCTGTCCCGTTACATTTTGCATGTTGGTGAAGTGGTATGACGGTCGTATTACTAATTGTGAGAAATATACATGCAGGGTTTTCCCCAGTGTAACACAAGCCTGGCAGGTCGTCGGGCTTTACTTGCCCCCACTCCACCAACGTAGTTTGTTTCTTTTAAATAGCATTTTTTATACACCACTAACAGTGAAAGCAAGGACAGATTAAGCCAGGTTTACGACTGACTCATTGAACTGGGTGCGAGGGTGCAAGCACCAAACGCACCACCCCTGCCCGTTGGCCTCACATGCTATTATTTCCAAATTAACTCAGCGTGGATCGAGGGCACAGCCTTACACTGAAAACGGTGTGTTCTGTGGAAAGAATAATTTACTGCCATCTATAGCATGTTTGTTCTTGAAAACGTGTGGGCATGAGTGAATAAAGTTACATCCTACTGTGCAAAGGGGAAGAGGTTTGTGTGTGTACATTTGTGAATAAATGTCATAACTCATTGATGTACTTTTCTCTAATGGCAGGCATACAACTGAAGTATGTTGAGGAGAAAGGTTTGTTTCCTGCTCAGCATTGCTACCAGCTTTGTGTCACCTGTTGAAGTCTCTAAAGATGACCTGGCAAATAAGGTTAAATTTAAGGAGATCGTCCCAACAGAATTGGAGAATAGAACAAACATCATTTGGCTCAAGGTTGCCGTAGGTTGTGCCTCAGACCTCAAGAGTCTGAGCTGACCACAGAGGACTGAGGTGTGGCACTTGATTATTGGCTTGCACAGCATGAATTTCCTGCAACATCTGTTCCGTCCAAGAAAGAACAGCCCTCATGCTTACCCCGGAGCACAGGTGTCAAAGTCCAGTTCTCAAGGGCCGGTGTGGCCTGCGGTTTTTAGATGCGCCACAGGTACAAAACACTGGAATGAAATGGCTTAATTGCCTCCTCCTTGTGTAGATCAGTTCTCCAGAGCCTTGCTAAAGACCTAATTATACTATTCAGGTGTGGTGCAGCAGAGGCACATCTAAAAGTTGCAGGACTGCGGCCCTTGAGGACTGGAATTTGGCACCCTTGCCCCAAAGTCTTCCTCTGACTACATGGAAGACGGTCCTTCACCACAGTGGTCCAAACACAAAGAAAAACACAGTGAGATACCCAACAATGCCTGGAAGTAGTTGACAATCCCTGTCGTAACTGTACTAGGCGAAAGGTTATTTGAACTTTCTGGGCTTGTTATTCAGAAGAAGAAGAAAGGTCTGTCTTTAGAAAATGTCAAAAAGTCTCGTCTGTTTGAACAGTTGGTTCAGTGTTAAGAAAAAGGAAGCCTAAAACAAAAAACATAAGCAACGGACATAAGTTGTAGCTCTTGTGTGTGAAGAACATCATTTAGGATTACACAACATATGTTGAACACAACAGGACAGTAAACCCAAGTGCTCTATCTTTTACACTGGAAGTATAGGCTATAAGAAAGCAGAACTTTTTAAGGCTGCACTTAGAGAGTTGGTTCTGTGTCGAACTGTTCAGTTTCCTTTTTCTGCATTTTGTTACTTGAGTTTCTCCATTTTGATATCAAACACAGGGGCTGATTTTTAGTGAACCATAATTGCTGGGATAATATTAAAGTATACATTTGAAATATGTTGTACTCGCAGCAACATTTTCTTTTTTGTGAAGAACATTGTGCGCAGTAATAGTTATTGTTTAAGATACTTAAATAATAATATCAATAATTAATAAACATATTTGTGCAAAGAAAATATTTTGTCCCTTGCATGCTCAATAGAAGTACAAAAAAACAAAAAAACTGCTATATTTTTAGAAGAGTCGTGTCGTGTGTGTCACAAGACGACAGAAATACCCACACAGAAATCTATCACATACTAATATGAACGCATATTACTATGCTAATACCAAGGGGCAATTTTGAGAGAAAAAATAAGACGGAATAAATTTAGAATGTGGAAGGAAACTGGAATGCCTAAATATAAGTCACACATTCACACGCAGAATATTCTGAGCAGAGCCGTTCTGCAGTGAGGCTACAGTATTCAAAACTTTTGCAACTTAAAACCTTTATAAAAGAAAATATGCTTTCCTTTGAAAAACACACAAAATTAAAAACAGATATTCTACATGTTAGGACCAAGATTTAATCAGACCTAGCAACAACAAGTGGCAAAACTAAATGCTTAATCACTACATAAACATTGTAACGTGCATAATAATGGATGTCCATAAAATTTGATGTAAAACAGCACTATTATATAATAACCTGCAATGGCTTGACCAAAAAACTGGATTTTTGAGCCGTTTTAAGCCTTTTGCTTTGATGTATAGTAAAACTAAGCTTTTTGGCAGCAGAGAGCCCTCTTTTTGCTTTGATATTTTTAAAAGTTTCACTGCAGAGGGACCATTTCACAACATAAATCTCTCCTGAAGCCTCTCTGACAAGCTGCCAGAGCCCTCATCCCATGCATCTGCGGATGACAGCCGAGGATTCCCCAACACACTGTGTCTCTTGTTGAAAGGCTAAGTGAGTCAACCAGCCAGCCAAAAAGAAACCACGAAACCAACTGGCCTGCCCATCAGGAGTTCAGCAAGAAGCCAAATCCTGTCAATCAATACCTTAGAGAGCTTCATTCTGAAATACCATAGCACTGACTTTAAACAGTTCTGAATAAAAGATGTAGAGAGACAGTGGAGTGATGGAGGTGCCGGGGTATTGCTCTAATTGGCATACTGGTTATCTATTGAGCTCCTGCTCCGATGCATTTTTTTAAACTGATGATTCATATGTGTCAATATATGAACATGTGTTAATGCTTAAAAATCATTACATTTTAATATCATTATATTCTCCTTTCCAAACTAAGAGTAGGCACCAAAAAGTATCTAATATTTTGGTTTAGCTTTCTATTCAGTTGCTAGTTGTATTTTTTGCTTGTTTTGCACTGGGAAACATGTTGTACTCCAGCATAAACAAGCCTAAATAGACTTGTGGCTGGTGTTTAATTTACAATGAGAAACAAAAATACATACCGAGAGTAATTTGCCCTTTTCCTCCTTCAAATAGCTTATTAATTACATTGAGTTTGTTCCACCACATTTTGCTCTTAGCAAGCTTGCTGCATAGACTCCGGTATGTAAGCACAATATGGTGCAATAAACAGTGAAAAGAACAGACCATTGGACCTATATAGTACACTGTGAAGCTCGACTCGTGAGAATTGTTTGACCTTTGTACAAGCAAACTTGATCATGATTCCTGTTGTTTCATTGACACACACACAGTTAGAGGCAGGTTTAGCTATGTTCTAAGTTACAGGGGTGCCCAAAGTCGGTCCTGGAGAGCCGGCATCCTGCACGTTTTAGTTCTCTCCCTGGTTTAACACACCTGGATCAAATGATGGCTCGGTAGAAGGCCTAAGAAGAACATTGACATGCTGAAAAGGTCGTTGGTACTACCAGGGAGAGAACTAAAGTGTGCAGGATGCCGGCCCTCGAGGATCGACTTTTGGCACCTTGCTCTAACGGAATGAATTTTCATTCCCTTATTAAAGCCGTCCTCTAACAATTCTCACTGTATAGATTTTTTTAAACTTTCATTTCATAGATGGAAACTGCAAAAGGAAAGGAGGGGTAAAGCGAGAGCCACGGCTGTTACATGTACAGGCAAGTTGATCACTGAGGGGCTTTTCTGTCACAGTAAAAGCCTTCGTCTTTTCTCACAGCGTGTTGTATGCATCCACTGGGAAGAAATTGGACATGAGTTATATTTGCAAACTCAGTCACAATAAAGTCAGGACTGTTAGGAAAACCTTAATTATTTTTATGAATAAATTTGTGACCCTACTATTACAAGATCCTTCTTTCAGTTTTCCAATATGCTTTATTTCTTTTGATCCTAGTGTGTGAGTGGGGTTTATGTCAGTGTTCTTTTATAGCGAGCAGGCCACGCCCTTTTTTGTTGAAGGGCGTGTCTTGCTAATTGCTAACTGCTAACAAGAGAACTGTGGGTGATTTCCTCATCAAGACTGCTGAATATTTAACACCTACTAGTTTCAATACTGCATATTATATATATATATATATATATATATATATATATATATATACACATACATATGTATGTGTATATATACACATATATAATGAGAGCATTATGGAACTAGTTATATCAAAGACAAAAACATAAAATACAATATTTTTTTCCCTATTTAGTCTGGCTCCTAATCCCATGTTTTATGAAAAATCACACAAAACCAGCCAATGGAAATGTTTATGAGTTTAATTTCATTTTGAGTATAAAATATTTGATAAGCTTAGTCAAATTTTAAATTTAAAGAGCATACCTGCTTAAGATGAAGGCTACTTATACAACTGATCCAATAGCATGCACTCTCTGTTTAGTTTGCAAATGATAAATATTGTTTAATACCGAGCTCCTCCTCCGCTCTCATTTGCACATAACACAGCTCTTGAGACAACAAGCACGAGTGCGCCATTTGTATTTGCATGGTGCTTGACATTTACACACTGGGAAACCAATTAGGCCAGAACTGGGGTCATTAATTCGACGAACGGGCTAGCCATGTTTGCTCTGATAACTACTGCAATGAGCATTCACAGAGAAGTAGTAACAACGCCATCTGTATTTATATACTGACATGTCCTCTAGGGTGTCTTCCACTAAAACAAACATGAAAACCAGAATTTGCAATTTTGAGGGTCTACGAGTGCTTGCAATTCAAGCATAGGTTTTCCTTTGAAACATTTCATTTATTTTCCATCTGGCTTCTCTAGATTTTTATTTTTAACTGTCCTTTTGGATACGGTCAACCATAAACCATCAGTACAGATTGGAAACGCAACATAATGTATGAGTAAAAGTTTCCGTAGATAATGGGAGCGCTGGCCCAATTCTAAAATGTCCAGGATTCTGTTCTGTTGGATGGATTCCAAACAAGGACCGATGGCCGCTCAAGGAGGATTATTGGACTTTTGAGCTGAAGCTGTTCCAAAACAATGACATGAGCTTTCATCATATTTGCCTGAAAATGTAGTTCTGAAAAACAAATGCATTGAAAACATCAAGAATAATCACTCATCTGCATTTACTGGAATTCTGTTCTTACAACATCATAAACAAAAAGCAAGGACAAAACAAAGAACTGTGAGTTTTCATGGAGGCAAAACTTGTATTGTATATTTATGTCCAAAGGCATTCAAAACCCCGGTGGATTGGCAGAAGGTAATATTTTAAATTGACCAAGTTACTTCTGAATAAATGAATAAATAAATACTTCTGAACAAAAAGCAGGTCAGAATTATTTCTCAAACATGAGAGCAACACTGGCGATAAAAATGTCCATGTATTGCCATCGCCGTGTTTAAATGCAACTAGAGTTAAGGAAGATAAACTCTTCCTTAACATCACGACTAAGGAAAGCTGATTTCTTGTCCACAGGTTTATTGATACTAAAGTGTGAAACTAAAACACACAAAAAAGGGATACATTACTTTTTCAGTCTCTCTCATAAACATGTACACATAAGCTTAATGCAAATGAATGATATAATGTTCCACATGAATTATCAAGCCTATAATACGTAATGATTTTCAATATGTATGAGCATTAACTAACTTATGCATTGCAGTAGCTTGATATCATAAATTAACAAAGGTTGTACGAAGTTGCAGTAAGCATTAAAAATACTTTAAATCAAACTTGACTAGCTTTCTGGTTGAGGTCACATGACACGTAGCTGGGCTGTGTCTCTTAAAGCGACAGATAAACCCTCTAAAACACTCACAGTTCCCACTGATTATTGAGAAAAGGAAAAAAAAAATTATGCAGAATTTTTTAATATCGAATACATAAAAATTTATAAATTAGGTTTTAAAACACATACATTGTTAGGAGATGTTTGTCTGATTTTCTAAATCAAAATCAAACATATCAGTTGAATTAAAACTAAAATCTAATTTTGCCAGGGGTCTGAATACTTTTAGACTTGGCTGTAGGCATTTCAAAATAAACAGAGAATAATCTGGAAGAGCATAAGAAAAAAAATCATCATGTGTACAATCATCATGCATGCTTAACTATCAAGAATTTTATCACTGACATTTAAAGAATCTTTGGGGAAGTGTAAAGTTTGAATTTAAAAGCACTTTCATGAGACGGATGATGGAATTAAGGATAAGCTGTTTTATCCAACGAAGACAATGTCAAGAAAGTCCGTGATAGAGTTACACTGTTTGGTGCTATTTAAGATTAGATCATTTTATTCTGTTTTTTTTTTTTTTTGTTTGTTTTGTTTTTTTACATTCAAAAAGCCAGATATTTTATCCATTTAAAGGAAGTGTTATTTCATTAATTTATAACTCTCTGGTGCCTTTGGTTCTTCAGCTGAGGGGCTACATATTCAGTTCACTCTGACTTCAGCATAATGTCATTTTTGGTGTTTTAGATAAGTTTTAAAATCCAGTCACAAGCACACCACGGAGGAGCAAGACGAGGCAGCATAAACTATGGTCAATATACACGACTTTTTCAGGACTCAATATTTGGTCGGCTGCTAAATACAAGTTAGAGGGCAAACTTACCCACAGTACAACAGTTCTCCCAGATTTAAACGGGAGCCCACACTCGCCAAAGATCCTTCTGTACATCATTAACGTCGCTTGGTTGTGGGAGTCCTGGTGTCTGCTAGAACCGTCCACCCAGCTACAATGTGCTGCTCTTTTTCTGAGTGTCAGTTCCTGTGCTGCCATAACTAGTGCGTCTGTATTGCCTTTCAATCCAGCTACTCCAGGCGATCAGTCAGATCTTCAACCTGTCTGTGGTATATGCCATGCAAGGGCTTGTACTTCTCCTGAAAATTTGGTGCAAACCCTAAAAAAGTGCCAGCGTGTTACATGGTTGACACATTCGATAAGTCGTAGCTAGTAATCAGTAATAGATTGCTGAAATAAGGAAAATGTTATTCGGTGTTGTGACAAAGATCCAGATGACTGTGTCAACTGGGAAAGCACAACACAGCCCATTTAATGAAGTAGGATTCTCTTCATGATATTAGCATATCCACAGATGACTGATGTAGAAGTAGATATGATCAATAAAAGTATTAGTGTCTTTTCCCCAGCTTGTCAATAGTAGCTCAGGGCCTTTGATGCCAGACTTGAATTACCCTGCCATGATACAAAAAATAATTACATGATGGAGACTGCTTTTAGAATAAATAATGAGACAAATGGGGGCAACAAGAAGAGATCGCCTGCATGCTTCACTGATTATAATAACCACAGCAGGGCTTTCCCTGCCAAACACACCTTAGAAATCTCTCTCTCTGTTTTCTTCTTCCCCGCTAATATTCAGTGCACTATTTATGTTTTGTTCAGGCTCCTGCTTTTTCATTAACTGTCTGCACCATATATTCCATGGATTTCCCAAAGCATTCTTGCAGCATCCTGCAACTATCTGTGTGTTTTTGGGCAACCCATTTTAAAGGATTATTTCTGTTGGATGAGGGGCATTCGATTTGAACTGCCGATGGATCAATATTTGGCTAATTTCCAGCATGGTTAGAAACCTGGCATTCAGTGGGTTGAAAAAGACAGCTAGAACATGCTTCTACAAAGGAAGCAGAGGAGAAAATTCTGGGAGGTTCAATCTCTCAGAACTGCTAGGAGACAAGTTTCTAAATTTATGCAATGATGGTCCTTAAGCAGAGAATGCTGGTCAAGAAATAAAATATTTGTAAACTACTCCAAGATATTGTTGTACATCATTACACTTTGCCTGATACAGAAATAACAGACGGTTGGAGCAGATTTACAATACACTTATTGAAAGGGTCACTCTGTAAAAGCATCTGGATCTATTTCTGCTTCTTTTCTTTTTTCATTATTTAGAACATAATAAAGGTGGGTTTGGATCAAGAAAGGGACCCTCTTGTAAAAAGTAGAACTCACAGCTAATCTATATTCAGTTCTCAATTGTCAATAGCTATATAGTAAATAGGGGGAAAAAAATAAAATCAAACAGGTGTAGATGCAGCTAACAGATCCATTCTTGGCTGCTGATCTCCACGTTAACGTTGGTACTGAGCTTACAAATAGACCGTGCCATTACTTTGACAGCTTCCCAATAAGTGATTGTCATCTCCAAGTACAAGTCTTTTAGTCAGGGATTATTTTGTTGTCAGACTAATATTTGAAATTAATTTCAGAGCTGCGATTATTGTTACAACCATATCATTATGAATTTTGACAGATCTTCACTCTTGAAATCAATAACTTCTGAACAGACCATTATTAAAAAACGAAAAGCAACCTCCTTTGCTCCGTTTCAGTGTTGCATGTCCCATATGCTTCAGTGTTATTTTAAACTAAACAATGCATGTTATGAGCTTGATGCATTGTCAGGGAATCCCTGCAAAGCAACTCAAGAATAGAACTTCACAAACATTTGTTTTTACCCAAACTGCTGAATTACATCAACAGTAACAAATCTGCAATAAATGTCAAATGAGATCACGGGAATGCAATGGGCCATACAGTCATGTTATTGAATTATAGCCAGATGTTGCAATTGGTATATGGTCTCCAAATCTCTGTGACCCATTCAATGTTGTGTTGACCTCTGTTTCAGTGATAATCCATTAGGGATCAGCAATATAGGCTTAACATTGTCGACAAAGACTCCATCTAAGCATCCACAGCTCCAAACACAACTTTCCTCCACATAGGTCTGTGACGAAATTAAATTTGATAATGAAAAGTAATTAAAATCCAACAGTGTTTTTGGTAAAAACGCAACACTCCATTAAGCCTGTCAAAAACAATCGCTGTTCTAAAAATCTAACTTGCCCATTATCAAAAAGGCTACTTCATTGTAGCAGTTCAATTTAAAAGTGCAAGTGTGCTGATGCACAGGTCACAATAATTGATTTCATCTTTTTAAATATAAAAATTTAAAATCTCATTCTTGAAGTATAATATCTTATGGTTTGAATGTTTTTCCAAGTAGTGACGGACTTTGATGCTGATTTTGTTTTTAAATCTGCTAACATAAACACAACTATATACAAGTCACACCAGGTAAAAATCCATCCAGTTATCAAAGGATTTATCTAAGAAATATCCGTAAAATGACTCATTCGTGTAGTCGATAATAAATATGCGTCATGTAAACCAGTGACTCAGAAAGCAGCTGCACTCTCCAACTCTTAATTTGCCCAGAATAACCTGGGGAATAGCAGAGAGGTTTAGAGAACTGACATTAATAGACGTTAAGCTATTGACCTGGAAAGAGATGGAGGACGTATTAGCAGTGTTGTGTATCATGATTTATAGTTCAGGGTTGCCCAATTCCCTCTGGTAAAGTCAAACACACTGAGGAGGCGACTCCCTGTTTGAGGGGGGGTATCTGTAGTCAAGTAAAACATCAGGGTAACTGTTTAATTGCTTGAACGCAACACTCTCCTGAATTGGTAGGATTTTACAAAGACGTGAAAGATTTTACTGGATAACACTAAAAGGAACCCACGAAGCTATTTTCATGTGAAAAAATATAAATGGATAAAAAATTATGTTAAATGACAGAACGACCAGTTATTTATATGCTTGTCTCATCTCAGCCCTGAACTGCATTTCCAGGGTTAAGCTTTGATGCCTTCCTTCAACCTATTTATTCATTAAAACATGAAGCGATTCTTCGTGCCCTCATGACCACTTCACTTTCTGACACTGCACTGAAGAGAGCAACACTTTAAAAATAATGAGGGAGCCCACTAAGCCTCAGCCTGACTGTTGCTAGTCACAGCCTAACTTCTATGCAATGAATTTATACAGTTACAGTTCTGGTATTTATTTATTTTACTTTATCCAAATGATACCTATTTAAGGTCCCTTGATTTACGCAGCTGTTTTGGCTCAATATATAATAAGTGTGTATTGGATGTTTCTGGTCAGCTCACATCTGGTGACCAATAAAGTCTACGTTAGTACTTTTTCAAGTTATTTTCTGTCCAATAGATCACCTAGTGCAATTATTGTTTATCTTAATGAACTATGTCAAATGATTGACAATTCAGGAAATAAGATATATTTTGTGGATGATTTTAATAAACTGGTTTTCTGTAGATTGCCAGTGTAAGAGGCAACTTTTAAAGGTCAATGCACGTGGATTACGACGAGTTATAAATTGGCCTGCTTGAATATTAATAGCTGTGGTGAACTAAATGTAAAGACTTGTGAGTATCAGTGGGACAAGTTAGGGGCTGTAAATCAGTGTTGTAGTACTTGAGACCGGTCTTAAAATAAATCCCTCAAATCATTAACAAACTTGTCCTGTGTCACTTGCAGTATTGCCCCTTAGTGTGGTCCGGTGCTTCAGAAAGACTTCAAACTACAGTCAGTCCAAAATAGGGCAGCTTGTCTTGCTTTGAATTGATACAAGTACACAAATATTATCAGAATGCATAAAGCATTAGGTTGGTCCTTGGTTGGAAATAAGGTCAAAATTGAGCGGGAAAGGAAAGGAAATCTTCCTTTTAAAAATGCTCAACACCAAAATATGTCACATAAAAAAAATTGCTAACAATAAAAGCTTGAGCAAGCTTCTTAATGATCGGGAACTTTGTTTATTTTTCTTTCTTCTGTCACTGACAACTCCAATGATCTAATGACTGAGCGTTTTGATTTTTAGCTTTCATGTCCGCTCCACCTCTCCCCGCAGCGCCATTTTTATTGCTTTAACAACAATGAGCGAAGTTCGTTTCATATACTTCCTAAATAATAATAATATTCCTTTATTTAATCAGGTAAACCCCATTGAGATCTAGATCTCATTTTCAAGAGGGACCTGAAACAAACTTCACTCCCCGTCGGGGAATCGAAGCCCGGTCTCCCGCGTGACAGGCGGGGATACTCACCACTGTACTAACGAGGAGACTAAAGTATAGCTGATTCAGGATGCGGAGTAATAACCACCTTCAACTCTCGCTTCCACTGATTCATTTAATGTTTACGAGTTAGCAGATGGGACTAGCTGCAGCTAGCTAGCTTCTCTATGTTTGAGTAGCTGTTGTGTTCTTGCGCCTCCAGTCAACTGGGTGCTGACAAAATGGTCAGAAATTATTTCTCCCATTTCATACATCTCGGTGGCCCTGAAACTTGCACTAAGCTTTGAGTTATTTATTTATTTTTTGGGAAGCAGTCAGTGCTTCAGAAAGTTTTTTTTTTTTTTCTGCCATGCACTGCTTCATTCTTTCACATGAAGCTCCTTGGAGCCTTAGTAGATTCTGGATTGAGCACAGCAGGATGTGGATGCCTTCAGTCTTCCGCGTCCATGCACTAACTATGAAACGGCCCTTAACAAGTGAAACTAACACCCACTGCACTTCTCCCAATTGGTCCTCTGAAGGATTCCACTCAAATGACGCAGCGAGTCAATTTGACAAACATGAAAGGTAGCGCTAACAAGTGCAAGCTCCTGATAAAGAAAGCCTGCAGTGAGACACCGGGGCGAAGTGAAGGAATGGAGAAGTGGTTCTAAAGAACTCAGTCAACCATAAAATGCCGAACATTTACACAAGAGAGATGGCAGGAGTCCGTATTAGCAGCCCTGCAAAAGAAGATTATCACCAGGGAGTTGCATTCTCTAATACCACAATTTCATCATGTGTAGCAAAATAGAATATCCACCACTTCCTTGTTAGCTGGTAGGGTTTTCATACAGGCGTCCCGACTGAATAAATGAGGTTTTTTACTTTTTATCTCATTTACTGTTGTCTGCTTTTTTGCATTACGAGCTATATTACAGTTATCAAGGGACTTTTGTACATCCTGTCTCGGCTACCTCATTCAACAAGGCGGGAATAACTCCTTTTATTAGATTTCAGAAGAAATGCCTGATCCTGGGAGCAGCCTAGAAAAGAAATTAGCCTGGACTTTACTGGTTCCAACAAAAATGGGAGCAGATTGAAAAGAAGTGAGATGATTGAACTCCCCTTTATTCTGTGGTGTGTCCTTTGTGCCAGACTGCACTGTCACTTTGATCCTATCTCTGTCATTTGAGCCTCATTCGGAGCCTTGGGTGCCTCGCACAAAGGATTATGATGCACCAGCAGAGGCCTTGAATGGGTCTCGAGTGGAATTCTCCTCTTGCCTCACTTCAAGTGTCACTCATTATCAAAGTACATCACTGAAGGCAAAGACTTGGGAATATATGCAATACTGAAACAGAATAAGCCAGCCAATTGAATTTCAATGAGTGAAAATGAACTGGCTTTTAAGAAACAGGGAGACAGATTATTTTATTGCTGTAAAATATGTTATTTGTTTTTTGGCCACGTCCCTGGATAATTCTACATTATTATGCCATCCAAGACATCCAAGCCAGTTTTTTAACATGGGAGTGAACAAAAATCCAATACCTTCAAATGGCTAGAAAAAGGACGACTGTCAGTTTTATTCCTGTGAAGGGATAGAGTGATAATGGGCAGAGCAGTTGAACCCTGCTTACAGGGCAGAATGGAGGATGCAGGAAGACGGAGGAGGTGGAAATGGAGGAGGATGAGCAGCATCTTGCAAGGCTGCCATTACTGGAGTAATTTGCACACCAGGGAGCAAAAGAGAGACCTTTGAGTGGGTGGTTAGGAGAGTTGATGTCTGATCACTACCTCCATTAGCAGGGGAAAAAAATTGCGCAAGATGTACAAGGACTACTTGAGAAGAGACAGGCCTAGGAAATGTAATATTCCAACTAGGAAAAGTAGAAAGTACCTCTTAACGGCTCATGATGGGCTAATTATGAAAGGTTACAGGAGAAAAACAGTATGATCAAAGGCTGATCCAGTAAAAAAAATACTTTTGTTTAAAGAGCAAAGTTTAGACCACTAAGCAATTAGCAGAGAGATATTCTTTTTAATCTACCAACCTGTGTCAGTGAACCTTGTTAAGAAAAATTTTGAAACGAGTCATGAATATCCTACTAAGCTTTCCATTCCTTAAAGTACAACATGAAGTTGGTTGTTGGGAAATGACTTACAATTTTGAAAAATCCAGTCAGTTGTGATCTTGATACAGCAGAAGCACCATCTATTAAGATTTGAAAGCTAATGCTGTCTTGAAACAAAATTTGGGGCGAGCCATAAGAGCTAGCATATCTGCTGGTATAAATATCTCACTGTAATAACTGTTCACTAGTATCCAACTACTACTTGTGTGCAACAACATAGTACCTTTAAATATGGCATAATCCATTAATTTAACACCCCTGTTGCACAATTCTTGAATAATCCACAGAACTCTGGGTCAATCCTTTTCAAATGAATTTCATTTCATGCTTTAAATCGAGCAGTGATTGCATTTTAGAGAATTTCTTTGGGGTGCATGGTACATTAAAAGAAGAACTTCCTCTTAAGCCCCTACAGTAATGAATGAGGAATAAGATGGCCATGCCCGGTCTGTGCTCTGAGAATTAGGAACATAACGTCTGCAGAGGGAAGAGGAGACAGTTGTTCTGATGGATTCTCCTGTCTAAAAGAAGAGCACTACTCCCAGTGTTCCTCCCGCTGATTGATTTGTACGACTGCTGTAGGACAGAGTAAAGTGCCAAGCAAAGAAGCTCTATCTCTGCTGGGTGAGGTCTTATTACTCCCCCGGCTGTGAAGCTCACTGAATCCTAGTTGAAGAGAAATAGTCAATTAATGCCGACTATAAAGCAAAAAAAAAAAAAAAATAGAGGCTGCACCAAAATCCGAACAAAATATTGCCTCCTCTTCCATTGTGTTTTTGAAGCAGTTTTCTATTTTGGGTAATGCAACACATGCAGCATAGTACAGTTAAACAGAAAACAAAATTGGGAGACATTAACAAATTTAATGTGTTAAATCCCAGAAAAAAAAACAACTTAAATTGACTTTTGGTTCCATTTCTTTTTTTTTTTTTTTTGCTGTGAATAAAACTGTAAAATGAACAATAGACTAGACTAAAATAGTGTTCTTACTGATGTGTAGAGATGGCCCTCCCCGTTCATGGCGATGTATAACCCTGTCTTCACTGACTGAATGGCGACAACTCGGAGGCCCACAGGAATAAGGTTAAACAATGCTGGAAAACAGATGCATAAATACAGACATTTAGATAAAAGTGCCACTTGTGGTTTTTTTAGATGTTGTGTTAATCTGGCTAAATATTAGCACTATAGTTAGCATTATGAGGACTGTACAGCCTAGTCATAGTTAACGTAATGCTTTGAGTCACTTTTTTTGTATGGATAGCCACATTTCTAAAAATGATCCAGTATTTTCAATATTTTTTTGAGAAATTACAAAGTTCATCTATGAAAATTTTTTTTTTTTTCTGTGGACAAGCCCTATAAACAATGAAATTAATGTTTACCTAACTGTTTATTGGTACCTTGCGTGGGTATGAGACCAAAACTGGCTGAATGGATGTTGCAGCTGTGTTAAAATAGGGCTTCCTTCATCACCAAACCACAGTTGGCTAAGTTTATGAATCTCCTGTTATGGTAAACTCAGAGACCTCTAAACAAAGGGTTAAGAGGAGGGAGAAGTTTTGCAATTCTTCCAAGTTCTAATTCAACATCAAAGTTCTAATAATAACCCAATTTCTCCCCTGTGAATCCTATCTATAGCTTTCTTTATCTAATCAGATGAGACATGTGCCAAACCCCCTCTTGCTGACAGTGGTAAGTGACACAATGCTGAGTGTCAAGCCAGCTTTAGCACCAGGTCCAGGAATCAAATTAACTACCCAGCCTGAAGCAGCAGAGGAGCAATGCCAGAACAATGTAATAATACCATTTTCCTCTCTGTTAAATCGGCTGTTTCCTGGTCTACTTTGTCCCTCAGAGATAAGGATGAATTGGTGTGATCCCACAGCTGTGCTTTGAGGATTCATTTTTACTCCAAAGGCTAAAAATTGAGGAAGTATATTGACCCGAGGGTTGGAGGAGACTGACTGGGAAGACAGGGAATGTATCATCTCCACACCAGAACGATAAATGTACAACGCTGCTGTGCTGAACGTCAACGTTGTGCTGCATCAGGCCAAAGGGAGTTTAAAATACTAAAAGCGTTAAACAGTTGAGTTATGATTAACAATGTTCCCTGTTCAGTGTTTTTCAATATTCTGTCACCTTTTAAAATTTTTATTCCCTGAGGCAAAAAGATAGCGCCACAGTACTCACTGGAATTACTGCTGTCATCCTTGGTCCCATCAAGAGAGCCATCTGGGTTCATTTGCAAGTAGTATCCCTGCCTGCAATATAACCTGGTCACTATACCCTTGAGCTGGGGATCTGGAAGAGAAAAAAAGGGGGGGGAAAACAGACAGAATAGTCACGGTTTACACAAAAATAAAACAAAAAATTCTGTGCAACATGGGAAGTTGGTGAAAGTTGAGAAATCTTGAAGAAACAAGCTTTTGGTTACATCATAGTTTTAGTTTCAGGGTAAGACGCAGAAGCTTCAGATGCAGCAAGAACTACAATGGAATGGTTCACATTAAAGCATATCCATGCATAGCAATGTTTGAATCAAAGTCCAGATGTAAATCCAGTTGAAAATCTGGTTGTTGTTTTTTTTCTAAAAAAAAAAAACAAGAAGAATATAACTTGTTTATTTATTCTCTCCAACTAATTTGATTAAGTCTGAGAGATTGTGCAAAAACTAACAGAGCAGGTAGCGGTTTTGGTAAAATGTGCCTGGTCACTATACCCTTGAGCTCAGGACGAGACTGAAAACAAACGTTTTATTACAAACTTGTATTTGTATAAAGAAACAAAAAGTGAAAATGATTTCCCTTCTACTTTGCAATTCTGTATTTACCTCGATGCATCAAATAATGACAAAATGCATTGAAGTTTGTGCATATAACATGACATTTACTTGTATTGCACAAGTAAACGTACTTGTACAGTACATTTATGTTTCAGTTTTGGTAGGGTTTATTGTACAATTACTTCACAGTAAATGTACTTGTACAGTACATTTACTGTACAGTATGAGGCTGTACATAAGTAAATGAGCGATATACTTTGGTATTTCACAAGCTTCCGTACTGTGATAACTTTGTTTTTCCTTTTGTTGTTTTTTGCTTTAAACTGCCATAAAAACAGCATGTGGTTCTTCTCCCTCTCCCCCGCTCTCTCTCTCTCTCTCTCTCTCTCTCTTCCTGTCTGCTGGCAAATCCCAGAGCTACCTTTACGGGCTCATAAGCCCCATCCTGCTCAGAGATAGACCATCCAATTATAGGCATCAGAATTAATATGTGGCTGTCTGACTCCCATAATGAACCCAACAGCACCCTCTCTGGGATGCAAGAGTGTCTGTTTTCCATCCCTAACCCAACCGGGGGATTACCCACGTATTAACAGTAAATAAGTTTCTTCCGTGGTTAGATTGCTCAGAGTCGCTGCCGCTTCGATGTGTCACGTAATTTTTGGTGGTTTCACAATTTATGTTAAGATATGAAGAAGTGGCAGGGGAGTATGAAACAATAAAAAGAGATGTCTTAATAAAGAGCAGTGAGGTTGTTGTTCGGGAGTTTCTGTGCTGAAAGCCAGGAGGAGACAAATCCGGTGCGGAAGTGCACCCCTACATGTGTCTGGCATTATATATGTTCAACACTTACTGCAGAGGCAGCCATCACACTAGATTTCATTCTAAGAAAGCCCTGGGGAGGTAAAAAAAGAAAAAAAAAATCAAGTTCACTGTCATCCAAAACGCTAAATCATCTCTCCCAGCAAGCAGGGGTGTATGTGTGCATGTGTAAGATGTAGAGCTGAAGAAGTCTCAAGGGGTCTATCTGAGGGGAAAGTTATGGCTTTTTTGCTACTGTGTAGGTCTGAAACGCTTATGCTAGGTACGTATCTCACACATTCCCCGCTTCGCCTCCTGAGTTGAGATGGTACAGGATACAATCGTGCCGCTTCAGCTGAACAATGAAAATGTGTTTTAAGGAGAACATGTCTGAGAAAATGACGCACATTTTTCATTTTTTTTAAATGAAATGAAAATCTGGCCTGCAGTTTTATCCACCTCATTTACTCTGATAACCCTTAATAAAATCCAGAGCAGTCCACTGCCTTTTTGAAGTCAACTAGTTACTCAGTTGGTGAAAAGTGGTGCAATTTAACCTTTGTAGCAGAGATGAGAAGTGTACCAAAATACCTAATTCAAAAGAATGATAGGAAGCAGGTGAGCAATCCAAAACCTTCAAGTTCAGCCTGTGCTGTAGAGTAGAGTTTCTTTAAAAAAAGAAGTAATAAAAAAAACAAGATCATGAAAACAAAAGAATACAAGACAGACGGTAATAGGAAGTCACATTTAGAGTTCGAAGCAAGCCATGGGGGTCACAGAGCAAACTTGTGGAAGGTGCTTCAATCTTATAACAACCTTTGCTGTCAACAGGCAAAAAGATAAGTGTGGTGGAGAACTCAGTATTGTAATTGACCCTGAACACATCATCACCACTGTGAAACACTGTGGTGGCAGCTTCAATGCTGTTGACGCATTTCCTTGACAAGGACAGGGAAGCTGGTGAGAGTTGATGGGAAGATGGGTGGAAAACCTGTTGGAGCCTCTCCAAAAAAAGGGACTGACACAATGACCTTGAACATGTAACCGGAGTTACAATGCAAAGATTCTGGTCAAAGCACGTAAAATGAATGGCAGAGTCTAAGTCCAGATCTGAATCCAGCTGAGGGACCTAAAAGCTGCAGTTTGCAGCCTCTATACAATCAGACAGTCATTGTCCAATGTTAATGTTGGAATATTTTGAAAAAATAATGGGCAAGAATTCAGATAGAGATTTACCCCAGAAGACTTGAAGCAGTGATTATAAGTAGTTCAATGAAGTATTGACTGAGAGAAGCTCAATACAAATGCATACCACACTTTTGATATATTTTTTTTTCTGTTAGAAATGTTTAAAATTTGGATCATAATGATATGCTACTTTGCATTGCATGAAATCCCAATCAAATATGTTTACGTCGTTAACGCAACAAAGTGTCATTCAAAATTGGACATTTTTATATTTTTCATTGTTTACAATTTTGTTCTGATGAAGAGGAAATACAACTAAAGTATTTCAGGGCAACTGAAAACCTATTCAGTGGCATCATAGGGTTTTAAATTGGCCAATCTGTTGCTTGCTGGTGTCTTAAAATGTGTCCATCCCAGGTGGGGAGATGGAAAACATCTTTATAGGAAAACAAAGTACCTTCAGGTAATCAGGATGCTAAGCTCCATATGGAGAGGGAAACAGAGACATGCACTCGTAAAACAAATCCACAGTGAAATTTCTTCGAAGCACCACCTGAAGGCCAGGTTTAGGTTCGGTCTGCACTTCTTCACACGGCAGCATTGTTTCTGCAAGACCCCAGAAAAGTGGCCCCTGTGAATCCTATACATAGGATAGGATTCACAATCCTATCCATAGGATCCTATCCATAGGATTCACAGAAAATGTTCCATACACGGACATTTTCACATGGATTTTTAACGAGAGTACAATTCCCTCAAGCAGCTCCCTTTGTGTTGATACACAAAGTTAGAAAACGTGCGATCGATCAGGGACTTTGGCTTTTAAGCAATGCGTTTGTGTGTGGGCGCATGCATGTGTGGGTGTGAGGGGGAGCAAGATTGATTCTTGAGAGCAATCTCTAATAATTAAAACTGTGTTCTTGGTGGCAGGATAGGTGAAGTCTGTGTGTTTGTGTGTGTGGGCGTGTATGTCTGGTGAGAGAGGCTATAGGGCTATAAATCATGCTGTGGTCCCTGGGGCGGGATAGCCGGTATATATCTCCCACACACAGATTCCCCCTTAGAGTTTGATCTTTGGAGCTTCAAAAGCAACAAGCAGGTTAAGATGATCAACAAAAATTTGTGGAATATGTCAAAACTATATTAAAAAAGGGCAAACTTGGATTGATGGGTTATATTTGTTACAAATCAAAATTAATTTGTTAATCTACAAGCACACCTCTTATTGCCTGAAACCTATATTAGCTGCATTGTTTAGCTATTTTCATTGTTTTTTTAAATTCTCACTACCCTCGCACTCCTTCCTTCTTTACTGCTTGTTGGTTTGCGATCCAAAATCAGACAAGTCCAGCCATTATAGAGCTCTAAACTTTTCTTTATATCCGTTCTTTGCACATTACATGACAAACATTCCAAACAAGAGGGAGCCACCCCTCTGATTCAAACCACCTGGCTTTTAAAGCATGGCCAGGACTAATTAAGGGGCGGAGACAACAATTACATTTCCAGGTAAACAAAAGAACAAACATTTGTGCTAAACAATATTCCTAAACAAATATTCACAGAATTACAACTAACAATTTAACACAAACAAAAATAAGCTGGGACCAAACAAAAAATAAAAACATCTCTCCTCCTCAAACAATGGACCTTCCCAGTAAGGTAAATTGGAAACACCAGGTCCTAGGCATCACTGCTCATGGGCGCGCCTCCATGGCAGCACATGACCTCAAAAGAAAGAGAGGATGATCAAAACAAAATATTAAATAAAGCAACAATACAGGAAGCACAAAAAAACAACACCTGTTGAGGGGGGGGTAAATCCCTCACACTTCTCTCCCCTTCAGGAAACTCACTGTGGTTCACAGCGAGACAAAAAGTCTCCAACTGTGTTCTCTTTTCCTGGAATGTACCCCATCTTAAATCGATAAGGTTGAAGAGACAGGAACCATCGTGTTATGCGACTGTTTGTGTCTTTCATGGCTTCCAACCATTTCAGTGCCCGATGGTCAGTCTCAAGAGTGAACTCTCGCCCCAAAAGATAATATCTGAGAGAGTCAATTGTCCATTTGATAGCCAGACACTCCAGTTCCACTGCCGAATATCTGGTCTCTCGCGGAAACAATTTCCTACTAATGTAGGCAACTGGTTTCTTCTCTGCTTCTCCCTGCAAAAGAACCCCACCAATTCCCCTGGCAGATGCATCGGTCTGAACTGTGAAGGGTAAAGTGAAGTTTGGGCTCTGTAGTACAGGTTCTTGACACAGTACCTGCTTCAAATCCTGGAAGGCCCTCTCCTGTTCTTCTCCCCACACAATTTTTACTTTTGATGTCCCAGTGAGGTCAGAAAGAGGAGCTGCTCTAGCAGAAAAGTTTTTAATAAATCGACGGTACCAACCTACCAGGCCCAAAAAGGACCTGACTTGTCTTCTGGTTGTTGGTCTTTCTGCTGCTTTGATTGCCTCCACCTTGTCTTTCACTGGCTTCATGACTCCTCCACCCAGGATATGGCCTAAATATTGGAGCTCCTTCTTTGCCAATGAGCATTTCTTAGGATGAACAGTCAGGCCGGCTCGCTTAATGGACTGCAGCACCCGTCTCAGATGAATCAGGTGTTCTTGCCATGAGTTGCTGTAAATGACAATATCGTCAAGGTAAGCTGCAGTAAATGACTCCATACCTGACAATACCTTATTCATCAGTCTTTGAAATGTGGCAGGTGCACCATGAAGTCCAAAAGGCATCTTCGTAAACTGCCATAATCCCTGCGGGGTCCTGAAGGCAGTGAGAGGCTTGGCAGCATCTGTCAGAGGAACCTGCCAGTATCCCTTGCAGAGATCTAAAGTACTTATATATTTAGCCTGGCCAACACATTCAATGAGATCATCCAACCTTGGTAATGGGTAGGCATCAAAATCTGATTGAGCATTTACCTTTCTAAAGTCAATGCAAAAACGGATGCTCCCATCCTTCTTGATTACCAAAACCACCGGGTTGCTCCATTCACTGGTGGATGGTTCAATCACGCCAAGCTTCAACATGACCTCAATTTCCTCCTTTAACACAGGAGCCATCTTCTCCGGGATACAATACATTCGTTGCCGGATGGGGCCACTGGCCTTCAGACGAATATCATGTTCCACCAAGTCTGTTGAACCTGGTTGTTCCTTGAAGAGATCTGAAGGAATAATGGTCTCCAACTCCTGTTGCTGGGTGAGGGTGAGATGAGAGAGGTCAAGTGAAATAGAGTCTTGTACAGTTGGCAACTCACCCTCATCATCATCTTCCTCTTCCACAGCACGCACAAAGCACTGCTGACTAAGGGGCGGAGCCTGGGATTTCCACTCCTTAAGCAGATTGATGTGAAAGGTTTGCTTTGTGTTCCTTCTCTCAGGCATCTCAATCTCATAGGTGGTAGCACTTAGCTTCTTTACAACAGTGTATGGTCCCTGCCATTTTGCTAAAAGTTTATTGTCAGATGTTGGAAGTAGTAAGAGAACCTTCTGACCTGGTTTGAAGGATCTGCATCTGGCCGTTTTATCATACCAGATCTGTTGCTGCTGCTGAACCTTCTCCAGGTGCCTTCTGACGAGGTTGGTTGTCTCCTCCATCTTCTGTCTCATATTTAAAACGTAGCTAATGACGTTCGTTGACTGATCCTTCTTGCCAACCCAGGACTCTTGAAGAACATCCAGAGGACCCCTCAGCTGCCTGCCATAAAGAAGTTCAAATGGCGAAAAGCCAGTGGACGCCTGTGGAACTTCACGATAAGCAAACAGAAGATAGGGTAACCACTTATCCCAGTCTTTGCCATTGACAGAGATAAACTTCTTCAGCATACTCTTTAATGTCCTGTTGTATCTCTCCACCAGCCCATCAGTCTGTGGGTGGTAGGGGGTGGTCCGAATACCCTTTATGCCCAACAATCTGTAGACCTGCTTAAGATTGTTTGACAAAAAGTTAGTACCTTGGTCAGTAAGTACCTCTGATGGAATCCCCACCCTAGAGAACAACTGGAGTAAAGCATGTGCTATCTGTTTAGCTGTTATATCTCTAAGGGGAAAAGCCTCTGGATAGCGAGTGCTATAGTCGCATACAACCAGGATAAACCGATTTCCTGCCTGGGTCCGTTCAAGTGGTCCCACAATATCCATACCTATTCTGCTGAAAGGAACATCAATAATAGGTAATGACTGCAGTGGATATTTTGGGACATTCTTTCCTCCTGACAGTTGACACACTGAACATGATTGGCAGTACTCTTTTATTTGATTATAGAGACATGGCCAATAAAACCTCGCATAAATCCTGTCATAGGTCTTTTTAAAACCCAAATGTCCTGCCCAGGGAGCACCATGACCCAACTTTAGCACTTGTTCCCTTAGACTTTGTGGAACCACCAGTTTCTCAGATCCTGTTTTCCCCCCATGAAGGTAAAGCAACCCATCTCTAAGGATATAATTCCCCCCATCAGGATGTTTACCAATTTCTCCATCAGTGATAGGAATTGCTTGATCAAAAAGACCCTTCAGTGATTCATCAGACTGTTGTAATCTCTTGAAGTCAATTTGTGAACCCACAATGTCCCCATCAAGATCTGACACCACAATGTTGGTTTGCGATCCAAAATCAGACAAGTCCAGCCATTATAGAGCTCTAAACTTTTCTTTATATCCGTTCTTTGCACATTACATGACAAACATTCCAAACAAGAGGGAGCCACCCCTCTGATTCAAACCACCTGGCTTTTAAAGCATGGCCAGGACTAATTAAGGGGCGGAGACAACAATTACATTTCCAGGTAAACAAAAGAACAAACATTTGTGCTAAACAATATTCCTAAACAAATATTCACAGAATTACAACTAACAATTTAACACAAACAAAAATAAGCTGGGACCAAACAAAAAATAAAAACATCTCTCCTCCTCAAACAATGGACCTTCCCAGTAAGGTAAATTGGAAACACCAGGTCCTAGGCATCACTGCTCATGGGCGCGCCTCCATGGCAGCACATGACCTCAAAAGAAAGAGAGGATGATCAAAACAAAATATTAAATAAAGCAACAATACAGGAAGCACAAAAAAACAACACCTGTTGAGGGGGGGGGTAAATCCCTCACACTGCTGTTCTATCATTCATTCCTCCTTTATTCCTCATTCCTTCCTTTTTCATCTCTAATCTTTTCTACAAGTTTGGCATTTCTTATTGCTACCTCATCTGTCCCCCATTCTTCCCCTTTTCCACTGTTATTCTTTATCTTTATCATTCTCATCACTTATCCATCTCCATTTCAAATTTTCATCCTTGTTTTACTGGTCATCTCTCAATCTATTTTCCTCAGTCTTTATCACTCATGTCAACCTCCTTAATCCCACAGCCTAACCTCATTCATCCCTTACCCAATCTTCTGTCATTCATCACCAGTCAACCTAGCTTCCCTCATCTTTAACCTTCATATCTACGTCCATCTTTCCACATCCCTTGATCATACCTCCTTTATTGATCATCCATGCCTTTTTCATCCATCATCCTTACTGCCCTCATCCCTCTTCTCTACCTCCTTCACCTGTCATTCCTCATCCTAACCCTCATTTCCTTTATCCCTCATCTCAACATCCTCCTTAATTTATAACTCATTTTGTATCCCTACTTTCTCCATCCCTCATACCTCATCCCATACCTCCTCCAGTCATTATCCCAAGCTCTTTTATCCCTCATCCCTACATCAATTATTCCTCATCCCTCTTCTCCTCCTTCATCATTTGTCATGCCTACATCCTTCATCCTAACCTGCCTCTTTCATTGTCATCCTCCTCCTTCAGTCTTCAACTCTTCCTTCATCCCGTATTCCCTGTTATAACCTCCCTCACTTAAGCCTTTATCTTTACCTCCTTCGTTTCTCATCCTGACCTCCTTTGTTCCTCATCTCTACTTCATCCAGCACTCATCCCTGCCTACTAGATTCCTCATGCATCTATAAAGCCTCATCCTGCAATTTCTTGAGATGAGTTGGCAAGATTCAGTCCTCTTCTGACATCCAGATTTCCCCTCAATAAATCACTTATCCTTGCATACATGAGATGTGGATCTCACTTGTGAACTTTGAGATATTTGATGTATAGGCTAAACATCTAAGTTGTATTCCTTAAGCCAAGACAGAATTTGATTTAATTGGCCATTTTATTATCTTTTTGTCATTTTTTAAAACTTTCTTTACTATTGTGCCTCAAATGTTTGACCAAAATGGCAAAACAAAAAGGGCTGTTAATCACAGATGGGAGTAAGACATTCCCCAGTTGTATCAAAGTTGATTTTTTTTTTCTTTTTACAACAGAAGCACTGTATGTTTCTACTCCTCTGTTTCTAGGGAAACAGAGTGCCAGTTTGGCATCAGCAGGGGGGTTTCCTTGGAAAACAACGTGCATCAGAAGCACAAGATTTCAAAGTGCTCTGTTGTACAGCCATGGTCCTTTTTACATATAAATTGGCCCGTCACAGAGAGGGTGTGATTTTTCTTTTTCCCTCCATAAGTGGCCTCTCCACAACTCCCTCGGCACATTTTCTTGTCTTATTTTCTGTCGTGTCATTCTGGTGTTTGTGCAGCCACACACGTCAAGCTCGGCTCAAAGCAAGCAGAGCATGAAGGAAGGACTGGCCCACACACAAACACACGCGCACACACACCGGCACAGCTGCAGCAGCACTTGTAAACTGCTGTCAGCTCTGTCCTGTCTGACCCATTTCGGATGTTTCTGGAAAAGAAGAAGGGCTTTTCCACACTCACACTGGCAAGGAGATACCCCTAGTGCCTCGTGAACATATTCATTACCCTTGAGTCTTTTCACATTTTCTCATTTTTGTGTATGACGAACGGACACTTTTAGTGCAGAGTTGTAAAGAGGAAAGATTTTTACTTACAGCATTTGAAGTAAAAAAATACAAGTGTGCAATTGCTTTCATGTTTCGTGAGTCAAAACTTTGTAGAACAAGCTTTTGCTGCGATTATTTTTGCGGACCTAAAGAATTAATTTTTTGCTTGTTCTTTGTAAAATAATTGTCACTCAATCTGATTTGTATCTGTGCAATTTTGATTAGCCACAAATTCTCTTGCAAATTTAAGTCTGTACTTTTAGAAGGGAATATGCAAACATGCATATGCTTTTACTCAATTACATTGTAGCTCTGGCTGTGTGGGTAGCACGGTTGTTGTGCTGACAGGTAAACCCCCCAGCTCTAAGTCTTGCAGTTTCAAAGCGGTATTCTTTCATGAATGGTCTGTATTTATCCTCATCCATCCTATAGTCAACTCTGAGATGGTCTGGACATGTACAGAGGAGAGACAGTGAACGCATCAGTAGAAGGATGCTGAGGATGGCAAGAGACCTAGAAAAAGACCAAAGAGATTTATGGATGGAGTGAAAGAGGACATGAAGGTAGTTGGTGTGAGAGAGGAAGATAGGGTTACACAGAGGCGGATGACTCGTTGTGGCGATCCTTAAAGGGAAAAAGCCGAAGGGAAAAGAAGAAAATCCTATAGTCAACTCTGACCAGTTTCCCTGTGTCTGGAGCACAGCATGATGCTACCACCGTTCTAATAGTATTTTTATCCTATGTTAGTAAAGCAATTTAGTCCATGTGGCAAGACTTCAGTTCTTAATTATGCAATACTTAATTTGAGTCAAGCCCACAACAAAATACTTTGAAGTTTGAGGAAATGTGACAAGTTGGGACAAAGCTCAACAAGTGTGAATATTTTATATTCACTATAAATCAGCTGGGAACAGCTACAGCACTGCCACCTGTTTTGTGTTTCCTGACAATATAAGTGAGATGTCCTGGATATCCTATTTAAACAGACAGCACCTTTGTGTCCTTTAAAGAAGCCTGATGAACAAACATCCAAGGTGCAGGAAGCCATTCATCTACGAAGGACCTCCAGATCACCAAACTAATCTGATCTTAGTATCTGTGCAGCATGATCTTATGGGTCGTGGATCTAATCTGGTGGGATAATTAGAGCCAGAGTAGTGAGATTATGACCCAATGCTGAATGGAGCAAGAGCTCACTTACTGGCTTTGGATATAACAGGATTTACAGTTCGCATTTAATCCTTTGAAAAAAAAACACAATGAAAGCAAAGACAAAAACAGAGACTCTGTTTCAGCTATCAAAAACACAAGGATGATTTGAAATGAAGGCAGATGTGACGCAAAATGTTCCAGCGTATTCCCAGAGTTGCCAGAAGAGAACAAAGATCACATCTGTGTGCTAGAGTGAACAAACGAAGCAAAACATATTCACATTAGAATAACAGACCATCCTCTTTCCACCTGGGCATTTTCGTAGTGGTAGTAATTCAAAAGCAACTCATCGAGAAGATTTGGTTGGAATACGTTTTAAGCCAAATGAATGACCTGAAGTCCCCAAAGTATGTCAGATGCAGTCAATGCAGCCCACAAGAAAAGAAAATCTACAGTGCTGCTGCATTCTCAAGATCAATACTCGGTGCCAAAAGAAATATAGGACACAGGGCTTCTTTTAAGTCACCCTTGCTCCATCATCTTGACACATCTCAGTGGGATTCTGAACCTCACTTTAGTCTATATTCATACTGCCGAAAGCCAGAAAGGTGCTCTGTTCTCGGCTCACCTGTCACTGTGAGGCTCGGTGTTTTCTTTGTTTTCACCTGGGAAACTCAGATTCGGCCTCAAACCACATGGGATCGGTAGTGCATGCAGCCATCGTGGTCCAGCAAAACAAAATTAAAAGGTCTATAAGGTCTCTCGGGGTCTGATATTAAATTAGACACACTAAGCAAGTCATTAGTCTTCTTAATCTGTGTGCTTTGGTGATAATGCAATAAAAAAAGAGGAAATATGGGGCAGGGAGTGAAAGTGTGGAGTGGGCTTTAAAAGGCAAAACCTCCCATGAGTGTGAATTCTCATGTGGGGATGAAATTAATGATGTATTTTCCCATTTGGCTTTTAATCATAAACAAGAATAAAATTAAAGCAACAGAAAGTGAGAATCAGCTCTGAGTGAAACTATAGAAAAGGGAACAAAAATACATTCTTTACAGCTTCTTCCTTAATTCTATGAATTTTAGAGAGCAGCCTTTTTTTTAACTTAATGGCTCAGTTTATCACAGACGTTTTAGTGTTCAGAGGCTACTGCATTTTATTGCTTCTTAACTCTTATGTTTTAAAATAATAATAATAATAAATCAGGGTGGAACACCAGAGAAGCTCAAAGTGTCACAATTCAGTTAGCAAATAATTAACAGTTCAAATGTATTACTAAACAATTAGGATTGAAGGTTAATACAGGAATAACTTTTTTTGTAAAAAGGTACATTTTTACCTAAGTGCGGTTAATGATTTCAAAACATTTTTAGGGCTTATTTCCCTTATAGAGGCCTCAAAGTGCTACAGTTTGACAAAATAACTATGTCAACATTAAATATGTTTGTTTTGCAGACAAACGTAATTCCTGCTCATTTTACTTTTGATCCAATTATTTATTGGTCACATGAAAAAGTATTTCATGGCCCTCTTCAGAACAAGTCTGTAGATGGCTACCATTAAATTACTTCAGACTTTAATAAAAGATTTGTATTTAATTATCTAATAGTGCTTTTATTAATTCTGGATATAGATATTTATAATAGGTATTTCTTTTGCCTAATGGCACGTGCAAATGAGGACTTATTGGTTTCATATGTTATTGCATTGTGGCACAGTCAAGTGACATTCACTTGAACTCATCCACTGACTTTGATGGTTAAGGCTGTGTTGCTTTCAATTCCCCAATTTCAATTTTATTTTATTGATGATACGTCTAATTAAACCTTTTGATTACGTATTAATTTACTAGTTGAATTGTGCCACTTTCGGACCCTGATACAGGAACATCTGCCCTACAGATTAGTTGGTCCATCGTACATATAGAGGGACTCGTATTAATTTATCGGCCAAACATAACACCGCCCTCCGTCCATATCTGTGACCTCTGCTACCTTCTGTACAGTGCTCCAAATATCAAATGATGCTCCACAGGCCAAGTCAAGAGCAACAGCCGCTTACCACATGCAGAAACACACAGACAGACACCATGGCACAGCAGCTTGAAGGATAACTGATTACAAACCTCCAGTTACAATGAACTCTGACCTGTGTCCAGATGTGTCCTCTGTGGTAATTTATATGGATTCTGTTCTATCAGAGTGCATTTAATCCATTTAATCAGTGGGGTCTAGCGAAGGAGACATTTCATCCTGATGTTCAGATGTGAAAGCAGGCAGCATGAGAGGGACTCACCGATCAAAATGGCTCTTCTTCTGTGGGAGAAGATGAAAGACTAAACGGTGCTTCTAAGCTTCCTTAAATTAGGCTGTAGCCTGGATGGTTCTGCTTTGAGTAGCTTGTAAATTAGCTGGAGTTTAGGTGGATTTGAAGCAACAGGTTTGATGCCTGATGATTTCTTTCTTTTTTAAAGAAGCCTGCAAAACTCCACAATCATGCCAAAGCAACCAAGAATCATCTCTGAATTATACTTGCTGTTGGCTCCATTTTCTGCGTTGAAATAATTATTGACAGTGCTCTTTAATAATCCCAGGCTGGCACGTTACAGCTAAAACATTCCTGACATTTTCATAATTGGAGAAATGGAACAAATTTCAGCCTGAGAGAGAGGCCGTTGGTCCCCGAATTGGAGAAAACGTGTCTGTCTGAAAGGCATGACCCTGATTCTGCTCAAGATACCGACCCTTCTTTACCGGCAGGGAAATTAGTTTTGTACAAGAATCTGTTGGTGTGCAGAGCCACAAGGCAATTTACCAAGTTTCTGTATGTATGTTCCATAAAATAAGACATTTTATAGATCTACAGCTGTGAGAGCTCGGAAAAACTAAGTCATTTAGTAGAATGCACATAAATCAGATGTATGGTTTATTTTTATCCAGCTGCTGACTTTTACAAAAAATGTTTGTGCTAACCTTTGGGACGCAAAACATAAAATTTTACCATATTGTTGTTTCTTTAGAGGTAGTAATGATTTACAAGTCGAATGCATGAACATGTTTATGTAAAGATGCACCGACCAGGCCTTTACTGGCCGATACGATTTCTTTTGAAGTTTGGTCTGCCAATTCCAGTTTTTAAATCCTTTATAAGGTTTATAGCACAAAAAAGGGAAGAAAATGTGTTTCCAGTTAACAGAGTAGTCTTGAATCCAGTAGAGAGTGAAAGTATTATAGAATGCATTCATGCATTAATGCTCTTATATGATTTTACTAAACTGCTTTAACATCCATGCATTTAATGAACAGGGATTTTTAGTAATAGCCATGCTGCTCAGAACTGCTCAAGGGAAAAACAGATCAATTTCAGTTGTTGCCCAATTGAAAGATGCATCTTTTTATGATGATTTGGAGTGTGGATCAAATCACATATTTATACTGACTGCGACAATATAAAATGAATAGATGTACAAATCATGCTTTTCCTGGCCAATCTAGATTTTCTTTCAGGTTTTCCTGCTGGTTTTGATTTTCACAAATTCACAATGTTTTATGCCGTATGAACTGTAACATACCGGTAAAAGTAGCAATTTCAAATGTTAGCCTACCTACTGTTAGCAAATAGGCTAATAGCAAATATTAGCCTATCTGGTTAAACTTCATTTTATATTCCTTAAAGAAACAAAAGTTCAATAAACTAAATGCTAATGGTTGTTGTGCTTAGAGACTTGAAAGAAAATTGATCACTTTTAATTTTGGTCCATTTTATGTTTTAATCAAGACAGGAGACAAATTAAAGAAAAAGAAATGTTGTGCATGCTCTGTGATATAGAAAGTTGGTGGAAAACATATCAAATTAGCATTTCAATGTGTTTGACTAATAGGAAGTAGAACAGCAACAAACAGCAGCAACAAAGTTTCCACTATTTAACCTGCTGATCACAGACCAGAATTGATATTTAGATATCTGGCCAATTTTTCCAAAGCTAAATCTGTATGGTCGTATTTACACACACTGCAAAAAGCTGATATGTAGAGATGCACCAGTCAGGTTTTTGCCAGCTCCTACATGTTGGCTCTGTTCATAGAGGCCTGGCTGGCGGATTCAATATTTTTAAGACTATATAGCACTTAAAAAAGATAAGGAAATTTGTTTTTAATGCAACAGGAAATTACAGAATCACAAGATTGTCTCCACCTGTGTAACAAGGAGACAATCCTGATAAGTTTAACTAATCAGGATTTTATAATTAATATTATTAGACTCAAGATCTGCAACAAAGTACATGGGCTCATGTTTAGAAAATGGTCAAACTTGTTAGTTTTGAATGAGAAAGAAATCCTTATTCATTCCTCTAATCACTGATCAGAGTGCAAAGAGGAAAAATTGGCTGACTGTGATTGACCCATTGGTGCAGCTCCATAAAAGTGGGAGCTCTTACTTTTATTCCAGTCTTAAGAGTCAAAGGAATAATCATAATTTTGGGAATTTGACCAGCCAACTCTTTTTTTCCCCCTAAGACTTATAGAAAATAAGAAAAAAAAAAAACGTGCTGCGTTTAGATGTAGTGGTTTTGAATTCAACATTTTAAAAAAACCGAGTTCTTAGTTTAGATGAATTTAACAAATACGGTTTTACAATATCTGACTTGTCAATGTTTTACTTTCCAGTCGCCGTTCTGAGGTAATAATTAAGGGACAACTAATTAGTGCATCTTTACTTATGCGTCAGCAACGAAATACTTCGGCACACTTAAGTTCCCAGACCTTGTCTCCGTAGCCTTCGCTTCCTGAGCCCGAAGATGCGCACTTTTGAGAAGATGTCGACCAGGTTCCCATTGCAGAGCCCCTTGTTCTTGTTGGGGCTCTTCCTCCGTCGGTTTGTGGAGGGTCGGTCCAAGTGCTGCTCCCGCGCTTGCCTCTTCTGTCTGATCAGCCCACTCGCGATAGCAGCGGCCATGGCTCGGAAATGTCACAGCTGCTCGGGTCCAGTCTGCACTCAGAGAACAGCCGCCTCTCGGAGCTCGCAACCCGGGTCACAGTCCCATACCGGCGGGGCTAGGTATTTCTGACTGCTGGTTTTCCTCTCCTTTGTCCAACCCCTACATGGTACTGGTGATACTAAACCAAATTCCCATTATCATTCGAAATATTCTGGAGCACGATGGGGGGGAAAAAAATAAAAATAAAAATGCACATCTTCATAAGTAATCCCACTCATCAGTGACAATGCTCTTGATAAGAAGCCCAACTCATGCGCACGGAGACCTCGGGAGAATATTCATACCTGTAACCAGCGTCTGGTTTCAATCAGTCAATTGTCCTTAGAAATGTTTAACGGCGGGTGCGCTGCGTCCTAGCTGGGTGAAAAAGAAAAAAAAATATCCCACTCTTCTCCCTTTTTTAAGCTTCTGCTTTATCCTTCCTCCTTTTCTTCTGCCATGGGAAAAGCGGCACTGCTCGGCCAGCAGCAGCGGGGACGCCCGTGCATGTGCGCCGCCGGGCAACTCAACAAACACAGGCGCCTCCTACGGAGAGCTGAGGAGCCGAGGCGAGACGCGAAGTTTGCAAGAAGGTATCCGCGACAGCTTCCACTCCCCGAAGAGACGTGCACACTAAAATCACACACCCCCACACACACACACGGAGAGAGGAATGCGCAACAGTAAAGAAGCTTCGCAATTATTTGACAATCCTTCCGGTTAATGTTGCGTAAAACGCAATCCGGTAACACAACCAACAGCAGTCAGTTAGACCGAACAGGAGGGGCGAGAGTTGATCCGAGTACCGTGCAACATGACGTCTGCGTAGTATGTAGATATAGAAATGTAAACTCCCTGACGATCGGCGCATTATATGACCCGTGACATATAATGAGAGAGAGATGAGTGTGCGTCGATAGGCGCGTAATGGGAACGGAAGGGAGAGGTTGGGGGGGGGGATGCTACTGACAAAACAACGCGATTTATTTTCCCACGCTCAATGGGAGAAGAAGAAAAAAACAAAAGAAGATAGGAAGTGATAATCAGTGGTATTAGCCTGTACGCCTCAGATCAACAGCAATTCCCCCCTCATCAACAAGTCCTAACCACAGGCTGAGGGTGACGGATGCCCCCGCCCCGACATTCCCTCCTCTTCTCGACCACCAAGCCCCTGCTTGAGGGAGCCGATTTTACAGAGAGGAGGGGACTTGCATATTCTCTCTCCTCTTCGCTGCAACATCAGAGCTCACATTGTTTTACTAATGCATTCGCCTTAATTACTATTGTTATCATCTTTACTTCTTTTGTATTTTTATGATTGACTATGAACAAATGTAGAGTGACAAAACTTTGTTTTTACAAAAGCAGAACTACAGGATGCCGTCCAGAGTGTATGGGCTCCGCTGATTGCGCGTGGCTTCAGCACCACGGACAGCGCCTGTCGTTTCAGGTCCACGCTGAGATGGAGGGAGACGTTTTCTCCAGACAATCCTCCACTTAAAAAAAAAAAAGGGGGGTCGGCTGCAGCCCGTACGAAAGCTGCAAAGCATTAGGCAACCTTCTCGTACCTCAGTGTGCATTCTGATTCGCAATAATAATAATAAGAAGAAGAATTATAATAACAAAAGAAAATACATGGGGGGGGGGGCAACAATAAAAAAACGTTTAAAGGGAATAAAATTTAAGCCTCACTCTCCGGCAAAAAGAAATTAAAACTCAAGAGAGCCATCTGCTGTTTGTGGCTGTAATTAAACATGCGGGCTCAAGGGGGACTGTGGTGATGCGCTGCATCCCGCAAATGTGTGCGTTTACTCTCAGCACGTCATGCTCACCTGTTGATAACCAGCTGTACTGAGAATCAAATAAATAATAATAATAATAATAAAAGAAAAATGCACCAAAAGTCCAATCACACACATAAGCAAGTGACTGGGAACAGTCTTGTAGGCGGTTTCCAGCTGCATACATTACGTTTATTATTTCATTTATAAACATATGGTGCTATAGACATTTTAGTACAGTCACTCGCTGTTTAAATCTTAAACAGAGGTTGCATTTCGGCTCTACTGATTTTTTTTTTTTTTTTTTTTTTTTTGGGGGGGGGGGGGGGGGACAAACAGTGGAGGCTACAGAAGTTTATGACCCGTAGCTTCCTGTTCCGCTCTGCGAGGGATGCAGTAAACGCTCCAGCCAGCAGCGGACACTGTCAGCTCAACAATGGTCTCACAGCAGCATTTAGATTAGCACTGACACTGTGACAGATCAGGCGCTGATGAGCCAGCTGGTTTCTCCCATTCATGTAATATAATTCTCTACTCTGGAGCTGTTGCAACGTGAGACTCAATAAATGCATAGAGAAACTGGACAGTAGTTGTACTAAATTATTAAATTGTACCATCCATTATGACAGAGTTTGAGCCATGTTTGTAAAGAATTAGCAAAACAATGTATGTTTCTTGATGTGCAAAGCTGGTAGAGAAATAACCCAAATGCTATAATAAAGAAGGAAAAAAACATTATATACTCTTTGTTCTTCTTCACAACAATGTGGTTCTTGGTGTTTGTCTATAATATAAAATTAAAATAAAAAAACACTACTTCAGGGATATGAATATTTTTGCAAGATACTGTATAAAGTCAGTTCAACAGGAATTGCATTTCAAGATGGTTTGCGAGACACACGGGTCTAATTCATAGGCAAATCAAATTTGGTTCATATTCAGTTTACACCAGTTTGTTGGTTAGTCAGATTTAAAAGTCAAATGAAATACAGCTGATATACAAATTACTTTATATTACAGTTAAGTTTAGCATATCATATATCCGCTTTTTAAAAGTTGCATGAGGAAACTTCTTGTAAGGACTGTTAGAATTTGCAGAAAAAAAAAACTCCTCACATTTCCTAATTTATAATTACCTTGAAAACGTGTTAAACAACAAATCATGCTGGTATTTTTGCTTTAGAACATTAATTGTCCAAGCAAAGTCATTTCTACATATGCACAAACAAATATTAAGAACCTTGAAAATGTGGTCCTCATGAATATTTATGCACCTGCTAAGAAATACAAACAACAAGAACGAAAGCATTTATTAGTTTGGATAAACTTTCCTACTAAATTCGGAAAAACATGTACATCCCAAAATGTCCTCCTTAAGCCAATCACAGCTTATTGATTGCAGGTGTTTAAAACATGTTTTGAACACAAAGCCGGTGACAAAAGCTAAAAGATGTGAACGTACCTACATTTTTTCTCCTCTTGTATGTGAATGTATGCGATTCCATGGCAATCCCATTCCATTTCTAAGTCGAGCTCTTGCCATAGGAAGCTTAAATGCCCCATTTATACTCCCCTCTTTTAAAAGATCGAATACGGTTAGTTTGACCAGACAGCCTGCCCCGAGCTGTTCACATCCATTTGTTCACAAATGCCTTAAACACTTCATTCATTCCCTAAGTTATCGCAAGAAGAAAGACATTAAGACGAACACGTTTCGACACTTTGTCTAAGTTCACAATCTTGCATTTCCTCAAATGAGATCTGACGAAACGTTGCCACAGGCTCGAATTTGCAAGACGTGAACGGCACCGCAAGGAAAGAACGCGGTGTTTATGTTTTGGTTTTGCAGAGATAATCAGCAAACACTGCATGAATCATACCTCACCTGAATGGAAAACATTGCAATCTCATTTGCGCTCATTTAGCAGAAAACAGAAACCAGCGATGAACGCAGTCGCAGCCTCATCGGGTCAGGACATTTAAATCCAATCTCCACTAAGGGAAATTAAATTATCTTTGTTAGATGTCCTGCTGCTGGGGCCGAGCAAATGTCACACCGCAGAAACTAGGGGTAAACAACCCATTTGATTACTGCTGCTACCTTCCTTCAGAGCCATGTTTGTTATTTTATTGTTTGTTTCTTTTTTTTATACCCTCCAGGGGGTCTTTTGTGGGCATTAGTGTCCCTTATATGAAAGTAGGCTGACAGGAAAGGGGGAAGGAGAGGAGGGAAGACATGCGGCAAATATCGCCGGGTCCGGGAATCGAACAGCGTCGAGGACTCAAGGCCTCCAAACATGGGTCGCGTTATCCCCTACACCACCACGGCGTTTTTTTATTTTTATTGCCTATCCTGATGAGGAACAACAGGCTGGGGCACTCAGCACTTCCTTAGCCTAGTAAAATGAAAGGCGATTAATAGACCTTTGCATTATCAAAGACTCAAAATTAATTTAATTGCAGACGCACGATACATTTGTTATCTTTACGATGCACAGTTTTCCTTTCTTGTCTTTTTGTCGTCTTTATGCACATTTGTTTTTTTAATAAATAGATTGTCATGAATCCATTTTCAGAAGACATAAAAGCCTAAAGAGCCCCTTATAGACTCAAAGTGCCCTTCAGTGCTTGTGTATTCGTCTCATTTGTTTTAATGAGTGTAATAGTCCAAGCTAACCAGACAGCACATATAAATGGCTGCCTATAAGGGAATGAATATAAAGGATCAGGGAGACTGCAATCCAGAGAAGGTCAGAAAAGTTCACAGGTTTACAATTTTAGCGCCAACCATAGCATAAAGCTGCTAGTGAAGCATTAAGCATGACTTTTACTTTTAAAGGTAGATATTTACATATATTTCCCTTGTTGCTTTCAACAATCACAGCATGCACGACCCAATGTATTAATGAACTTGGCTGCTCCTTAAAGACTTGTCATACAGAATGCTGATTTAAAAACTTCAAATTGTAATCACACTGCTTAAGAATGAACCCATTTAAAAAATTTACTCCAGTGTTTCTTACTATCAAAATGAAAGAATTTGATATGAAGTTATCAGTTCGATTTGGATTAAAATAAGTCTTAAAGGGGCAGTATTATGTATTTTCCAGTCACATAATGTCACTGTTTATAGCACAATCAAGTAACTCTGTTACCTTCAGTTGTTGTAAAAATGCTGTACATATCAAATATGATTTAAAAGAAATTGGACTTTGCAATTTTGCACCTTGAAATCGGGGCTTTGTGTCCTTAAAAACTCCTGCTCTTTCTGAAACTTTGCCTTCACGAAGTCAACAGCACTCCTCTATTTACCCTTTAACAAAATTATACCCCCATATTTCATTGAGAAGTAGCTTGTATAATTAACTCTGCAGAAAAACTCCACCTGGTGTTTGCCAATTGCTGCTGGCTAGTCTTTAGGAGTTGAGTGGGGGAGTCACAGAGGAGGGGAGCTCTGCAATGCGGACGCTCAGAAGCTTGGAAACAGCAGCTCTGAGGAGGAGCATCACCCTCGAAGGCGGAGCTCGGCACATCCAAGCGTTTTGCACAGTTGAATGGTTGCCATGGGAGATTAAAGGATTTCTCAAACATGCATGAAAGAATCAAAGCAACACTCCAAATATGCTTTTGATGAGGGAATAACATAATAGCATGATGCAAATCTAAAAAAGTGAACTTTACATAGTACTGCCCCTTTAGAAGAACCAACAAATGTATCAAGGAATGATGTTTAGTCTTTATGCAATTAACGGTTAGTACTATGGGGACAAAGTCCCCACCACCACTCCTGCTTTCCAGACTGACTTTTATAGGTTTTATAGCTGCTGCAATATTGTTTTTTATTTTCTCTGCATGGCCAGACTTTGTAACATACCATCTCTATTTTTCAGGTGACGGCAAGATTTTATTTCCTTTCTTCTTTTTTTTGCTTGCTTGTAAGTTTTCAAACTACAACCCAAACAAGTGCAATCACTTTCCTTGCATTAGCTTCAGGAGTGATAAACAAGAGCAGGACGCCGTATGAATATCTTAGCAGTTCAGAAAACACTCCCAAATTATGTCAGCAACAACTAAATTTTCATGGTTGCTCGCATGTCTTTTAAAGAGCATTTTATCATGTATTGTAGAGGCATAAATACATTCTGAAGTATGCGGCAGATCAACAACAAGTTGTCCCGAGTACATTGCAAGAGAGCAGCTAGTTTAAAAGATGTCTCTGTTGTCAGTGCAACAGAGCATTGCCCTTCCTTAGGCTGAAAGATTAGAGCGGCGCTGAGGTGTGGAGCTCTCCCACAGAGACTTTAATGAAACACAGTGGTGTCAAACTGTTAGCTCTACTTATACCCTACACCCAAACTGCAAAACAAAACTGCACTCAACTCTGCTCCTGCTTAAGCAAGTGTAAATGAAAACAATCCTAAAAGCTGTAAATTAAACTAGTCTTTTGGCAACTATAAGTGTGGTGTAAAAAGGTGGTAAAAAAAACAACAACAACGTAGCTTATATGTACTTTTAAGTGTCTACGACTTGAGAAAAACTGCTCCAAGCAAACAGAAAAGGAAGAAATGGGATCCAGAGGTGGTGGCTAAAACAAGGCCCTGAATGGATAATAAATAAATAAAAGCATAAGGGAAAAGACTGTCTCAACATCCTGGTCACACACATCCTCTGTGATCCCCACTCTCCCCCTTTCACACACCCTTCTCTGGCTTTTGATCCTATTTTAAGTTTGCAGCAGTGATGGAATGTGCCTTGTCAGCAGCACTGCAGAGTGAGGTTCCTTGGAGAATCCCTGAATACTGTGGGAGAATATCAATTAGTCCAAGCCCCTTTGGCAAGGCCTCCCTCTGAAGCTGAAAGCTGACACAAAGTGTGTGTGTATGTATTTTGTTCGACTCTCAGCATGTTAATGTCTCAATGGAAGTGCAGGTATGCAAAAACAAGGTACATCCTGACTCCAGCATAAAGTCTATAGGTGTTAAGATGAATAATTCACAGACGCAGGTGATGGAGATACATTTAAGTTCTGGAAGAATTATAAAAGAATCCTAATGAGAGGGAATTTGGCTCATGTGTGGTTTGGTTACAGCTATGAAACCCAAAACCCATAGAAAATCAATTCAGTAAATGCATTACTTGAAGAATTATAAACTCAGGACAGTGAAGTTGGTTTTATTACTGTAAAGACCAAAGCTGTGTGACCAATTCTCCAGAGTGGTCAGAGTTTGTTCTGTGTAAGTCAGCTTCAGGTCACGCAGCGTTGCACAGACACCGCCTGAAGGGAGCACAGGTTTAAGAATAACCAAAGGCTAACAAGAGGCCAGAGGATAGATCTGAGAGAATAGCTGACTGCACTTGTTACATATCTAGTTGAACTAAAACATTGTCACCACAGGAAACTGGAATTACTGATCATTGTGGACAGCTTGACCATTTAGTTTAACCACATGAAACAAGAACTCTCCATGGACATACATATAACCTTTTTTCTCTCTCTCTCTCACTGCATATCAAATCAGATTTAATGTTTCCAGTTTAGGTCCTTTTCTCGTGATACAAAGTTGACATTTCAATAAATTGATTTTCCTTTTTTTCCCAGTTTGGAAAATTTGAACATAGATCTATCTTCTGGAGTTTGAAATGAAATGGTGCATCTCTCGGCTACTTTATGCTGAACTGATCTTCCTGTGGATAATCTGCCTGTTTGGTACAGGTGCGTTTTTATGAGCAAAAGAACCTCAGTAAAACACATATTTGTTGATTTTGCACAACTGTTCTACTTGGATTAACAAGAGTTCCTACTTTAATTACCCGGTAAAAGAATCTTTAGTGCCAAAAAGAATGCATGTCTACAAACGACAAGAACACACTTTAAAGCAAGACAAAGCATCTCCTATTATTAATGACTCAAAACAACTCCTGCATGAAAGGCTTTCCTCCTGCCAAGCAGTTAAAGCTTTTTTTTTTTTTTTTAACAGCTCTTGTTTAAATGCTTCCTTCCCAGAGGTCTATTAAGGTGTCTTCATATGATATGCACCATATATCAGCAGTAAGGAACAGTGGTAAGTGGACCTGATTAAGAACACCAATGAAGTTCTCCCAAAGAGACAATGAAAGACTAATGGCATCTGTAATGATTTAAAATTATAGTAGTAATCATCATTATCCAGGGCCGAACTGTGACCCCTTTTTTTTTCTCCCCCCACTATGAAAGGAAAGGATGACATACACAGATGATACCCTGTCACTGCAGAAGAAATGTGCATGTGCACCAGTGATGGTGAGATAATGGGAGTGACAAGGAGACGCAGAGAGCAGTGATTATTCTGGAGAGATGAGGTTAGCACTCTGGTATGATAGCAGTGATTAACCAGCAGACATTACAACACCCATTAACGCTGCCATGGATCAAATGTCGCCATGGCACCGAATACATCAAATACTTCAGACATGAAGAGGCTTACTGACTGATATCAGAGGAAGTCTTGCATACAGGCTATCCATGATGACAGCCCACATACACAATTGCGCGAATGTTTACAACTTTACATACAAGACTGATTTTGTTCTCCATTTCTCCACCTCTTTTTACATTTTACAATATGTATATTTTAAACACCCATCCTCTTCCTACAACCGCCGATTCATGTCGCGTCACAGTTTGGGGCTGGTACCCATCTCCAGTGATCATCAAGGAAGATGTCAAAAAGCAAGACACACAACCACGCACACTTATGAAATAAATTGAGAGAGAGCATTTAACCTAACTGTCGTGTTTTTGGACAGTCGGGGGAACCCAGAGTACCTGGAGAAAACCCACACACAAACTGGGAGAACTTGAAAATTAGGATTTAAACCCAGATGTTCTTGTCGAAAGGACACAATGCTAAACACAGCACTACTGTGCCACCCAAATGTATAACAGTTCTTGACTAAACATTTTCTGAAGAAATTTAAACAGGGCCTGCTAAGGTTTCCCCTTCAGTTGGAACCCAGCGTTCTGATGCTAAAAATTAGCATCAATGCCAAAATACGCAACAATGTACTCAATAGCATGTGGAGAGTCACAAGCATGTTGAGTAACATGGACTTACTCCATTCAGTATGTTAAAATGAGTGGATAAGCCAAAATGTTGATCTTAGCCTAAATGCTGCCAGTGGCATGTTTTTTTTTTTTTTTTTGTCATTGGTGTTAAATATATTATAAAACAGACATTCAACATAAAAGTAAAATCAGGCCACCACAAGAAAATGGCTAAAACCAGACCCACCCACCATCGATGATTGGATTGAAATTGTTTATCAGATTTATGTTATGGAAAAGATTTCTTTCTCCCTCCAAGTTGAAAAAGGAAAGTTTTATAAGATCTGGACCAATTGGACTGAGTATGTAAAACCAATTAGATCTGACTTCATTTGATTGTTCTTGTGAATTATGTGCCCTGCCCTTGTATGTTATTGTGTTTTTTTTTATTGCTCGAGATGGTGCATTCCCCGTTATTGTTCAATTCTGTTCATTTTTGTTATTGTTCACAACGAAAATTAGTAATAGTCTGTAAAAGAAAATACCAGAAAGGCAGTATGGACAAAATCACTTGGATTCTCAGGTTGTATACTTATGTACGATCTTAAATGGGTAAAGCTGTAATTAACGAATGTGATGGAAATCTCTCTTTCTAAATAAAAGAATAATTATAAAAAAAAAAAAAAGTAAAATCAGATTTTTACTTCGTGGCAGTTCTTTACCAGAGAAAAACGCTCACCTCTTAACACCAAATTAATTATTGTTTATAAAACATAAGCTCTTTTGAAATACTGCTTATCTGCTTAGACACAAGACATTTAGGCTGGGTTCACACTGCAGCCGAAAGTGACCCAATTCCAATTTCTTTTTTGTCAAACCGGATTTTTTTTTTTTTTTTTTTTTTTTTTGCCGTGGTTGTTCACACTTCCACATAAATGCGACCTGTATGTGTTCTGCAGTGTGAACGGGCAAACGACCTGAAAGTGTCCCGTATGCGCAGTAAAAGGCTGCAGTGTGAACGCAGACCTGCAGTTGGTAAATTCTGCAAAGAAAAGATCAGACGTTTACGTCGTGGCACTTGGTTACCAGAAGACGTGCTCATCTCTTGCTGTTAATCTTAGCAACAGATTAACAGCAAATATTGTTACTATTAAAAAAAAACAACATAAGATTTCTTCTGCTCTTCTAAATACTACTAAAGAATTGTACAGTTGGTGAATTTGGCAGAAAAGTGAAAATGTGTTGGGGTTTTTTTGTCATTGGTAATAAATATATTATAAAACAGACATTCAACACAAAAGTAAAAATATGATTTATACTTTGTGGTGGTTCATTACCAGAAAAAAACGCTCATCTCTTAACACAATTGTTGTTTATAAAACATAAGCTCTTTTGAAATACTGTTTATCTACCAAGACAAGAAATTTACAGTTAATAAATAATGCGCTCATCTCTTAAAAATTTATTAGTTTCTTTGGTTATTGTTTTTTGTTGTTCTTGTTGTTGTCATTGAAACTATTTAGTTTTTATCGATATTTGATTAACATAATAACTTTTAATTTTGTATTTGGTTTATTGTAATAATTTATTGCTATATGATATGTAATTATGGCAGTTGCATTCATTTTTTAATATCTTTGTACAATCAATTTTTTTGTAGCATGAATAAAATAAATTTTGTAAAACTATTCTTAAAAGGTATCGATATTGTTACGACGGACTGATGATACATTTGTGTGTCAAATTGTATATTGAGGCTTTTGGAGAATGTCTTTGGCTACACATTTGAATCCAGTATAGAGTTGAAGAGACAAAATAAATATGCATGCCACACTTTTCAGGTTTTTTGGGGTCTATCTGAAAGCTAGCTATCACTAAAGGTTGGGGTGGCAACATAGTAACATGTAAAAATGTCCAAAAGTCCATATAGATTGATGTATTGACAAGTAAAACATGCTGTGCATTTACTTTTTTTTTTTTAATCACCTGTACGTTTACTGTTTGATCAAAGAAGACTTCATATTTTACTACAAATTATATTCTGTGTTCTCACTTTTATTCTGGCTGTCAGTCATTTTAACAACTTTGTTTCAAAACTCCATTTCACATCTGTAGATGTGTAATAATAATAATAAAAAAGTCTCTAAAAAAATCATTTCCCAACACACCAAAACATCCCCAATATTTTCATTACTGACTGAGTTTGCAGTGCTCAAACTCAAAGGGCACTAAAGATGTATTATTCGGTGCGTTTTGCTGCTTTGCTACAGGCTTGAAAACATGTAGTTCTTTATCTTGACTGATTTGCATACAATGTGCAGGAGAAAACATATTCTGGGCCAGTTGATGCCGACTTAAATGTCACGAGTTGAATTCCTAAAGTGTCTTACTAGTTTTTAGCCACTAGAGAGCAGTACAGAGCTCAGCAGGAGATTGCTGCATGATCCGATTGTAGATCAAGGAGAACTGAAAGAATATATGACTCAGCTCTAAAAACTATGTTGTTTTATTTTTCTTTTAAACCAAAAAAAGAAGAAGCTTAGTGAGTGTTTCTTTCAAACAAAATAGAAAACACTTGCACATTACCTGGGAACCTTATCACCTTAACTTCAAATGCAGCATTTAATGTGAAAAGAGTCCGGTGGCTTTCTTTAAAGCTGAACCATTAAGTCCAGATTTTAAACTTTTACTAGGTGTGCACAAGCATCTTTCTCTACACTAAACTGAACTGATCTTTTAGAATAAAATACCTGAATTAAAAGATGCCCTCAAGTGGCCAAAGTGAGCTACACTGCAAATGCTCCCGTTGAACATGGAAGTGTCACACTGATGACCCTCTTTAATCTTTAAGGTCTGCTGCCTTTGACTCCTAAAAAGCAACCCTTTAAAAACTGAGGGAAAAGTTGTAGTCTAACAGGAAGCACAACCGTGTTTGCGCCATAATATATTCAAAACTCGACATGTTACATAACATATGTTTTCCATCAAACCTTTTTAAAACTTTACAGAACAGTTGCGTTTATGATGAAATTCAGATAAACATAGACGTACATATAGTTCTAGAAATTATGGGCTCCTCTGTGGTGGTGTCTGATTTGAAATTTCAATAAATGTTCTGGGTTAGGTTTGTGTGCATTGTGTCTGAATACTTTAGCAAAGCACATAAAGTTATCACCCATTGAAAACGTGTCACCTCTACATGTAAAAATAGCAATAATAATAATAATAATTTATGCCAAATACAGACAGGAGACAAGACCGATAAGAGCAGAACAAATACAAGTATGAAAAAAATGAAGAAAAATATTAAAGATCCGTTAGTTTTTATTTCTGTATCTCAGACAAAACGTTCATAGTTGGCTGTAAGACGTATTGTCAAGAAAATCCGAGCTCATCCCACTTCCCCATGCTGGAGATTTTAGTTTAACAGTAATAATAAATAAAGTTATCTTTAAAATGAATCACTCAAGTGACATTAAGGCCCAGCAGTAGACTTAGGTGTCAATAAAATAAATCTGGTTGTGTGTGTTGTTTTTGTCTCATGCAAACTTTGCTTTAATTCTACTTTTCTCTATCTAATCATAAGAAATCATAGTCAGTCAGAGAGAGTCATTAAACAGGAAAAGCAGGTTTCCTGGAAAAAGAGGAAGTTTCCAGCCTGCAGATTTATAAAAATAGCTGAGACTATTCCTTATTTTAAAGCATGAAAGTTTTAAAGAATGAAATCTAAACATTATTAGTAATTGGATAAGATTCAAAGTAAAATACTTATATTAATACAGGTTTACTTGTAATAATACTTACAGTTACATTTGTGAGAACACTTACAAGAAAAACAAGTAACTGTAACTTTGGTATCAAATAATTAGAATCATGGATTATTCTTGGTTTCTTTTCAGAAAAACATCTGTAATAACTCACATTAAGATTATAATAAGTATAATTAATAAGTTATGGTTATAAAATCATAAATGAATGCTAAATCAGAGAAGCTAAAGAAAATAAATGTAATATAAATGTGATTTTGACATTGAACTTGAAATGGTGTAAAAAGGTGTAACTGCAATTAAACATCACTGATATGTTGGCGGTAGATGGTAGGTGAAAGGTGAAACGTTTCAGAGAAAATGTCGTGCAGGCAAGGGACACAGGAGGTTGAGCAACCCTGAGACATTAGCACAGACATCAGGACATAATGTCGGGACACAGGAGGTTGAGCAACCCTGAGACATTAGCACAGACATTAGGACATAATGTCTGTAAGACAGTGATGGATATGAGATCATCTGTCTGAGCAGTCAGCCAATGAAACCCTATAAAAGGTGGGTGCAAAAGAGGAACCTTCAGTTGGATCCTCCGGGCAGCTTCGAGCCAAGATCGAGATGGACAAAGAACTCTGCAGCTGAAGAAGAGCCGGGGCCACGGAGCCGAAGACTGTCCTGCTCATGGAGACCAACCCGTCAGGCCCACAACCTGTGGCTTCGAATCGCACTTCTCTCATCGGCTGGGTTCAGACCCCAAAGACAAAGATGAAGACAAAGGCAAAGACAAGGAAGAAGAACTGGTGCCTTCCTTCCTGCCAGCACCAAGTCCTGTGTGACCTCAGCATCCATGTGGAGAAGAAGCTCATCAGACCTACAGAGATCCCTGCCTTCGCCGATCAACATCTTCCTCCTGCTGCAGCACCTTCTTCATCATCAAGCCAGGTCTGGGGTTCGAAACACCAAACTCCGTCCGTCTCTCTCAAAGGTTCCCTTTTTTAGTTCTCAGTGTCAGCAGTAGGGAAAGATAGACTAGATGATTGATTTTACTTATTTGATTATTTCTGCTACTGAATTAAGCTGTACTGATCCTTGCAAAAATGCCTTACTAATAAAATATTTAGCATAAAGAAAACCTAAAAGATGTTGTGGACATTCAGTTAATGAGTCACCTTAAAGTTCTTTGATGGTTGTAAAATAGCTGTGATGTTTGATTCTGGAGAGGAAGAGGTGGAAAATGTTTTTAGGTTGCTGGTAGCCCAAATGTAAAACATCATCCTTGGGACTCGCCCGAGTCACTAAAACCTACCTGGTTCAATAACAAATGCAAGTTGTAAAATAGAGAACGAGCGACCGTTAACAGGTGTGCTCTGTGAAACTAGTTGGCTGTAGGCAGCTCAGTCTGGCTAATTCACAGGGGGAAGCAGGGTGGGACACCTGGATGTAGGCCGTTAAAAATCAGGTGAATCGTTTCTCGAAACCAGCTTAAACAGAGTTTGCTTCAGTTCTGGACAGGGTAAATCCCAGCAGATTTAGAAAACTCAATTAACCCGTTAGAAGGAGAGCTGGTAGCACATCTCCCCTCTCAGAAGAGGAAGTACGAGAGTGAGAGAGTAGAGACAGAAAGGAGGGGGGGGGGTGTGCGCAACAACAGTATAGACATAGACAAGTCGACTTTTAGAACGAATATTTTACCATTTTCTGCTATATATCACTATATATATATCACTGTCTAAACAGAAACAAAGGATTTTTCATGAGCCAATAAAAGTAAAATGAACATGTCTAAAATCATGGTAAGGTGACCCAATACAAAAAGTAAAGTCCTCAGGAGAATTAGAAAGAGCAAGAGACGGAGCAACAGCAGAATCATCAACATAATTTTAGCTACATTCCAAACGAGCCAGAGTGTCATACTTCATATGCAAATCAAGATTATTAGGATAGCAATCTTTAATGTGCAGAAATGGAGGGATAATTGCCTTTAGGCTGTTTGTGCTCAGTGTAAAAGTAAAATGTAAGAATATATATAGGAGGAAAACAAAGTGTTTGTCTAAATGTCGGTGGTTCCGGTCTAATGAGAAATGACACGTTTGTAATTACAGTGGACTATAATTAACTGGTGTGTAAGCGAGAGGCCAACTTTAATGACTGGGCACGGAATCAGGGAGGAGCATTTTAAATCACGTAACAATGTAAATAAGACGTTACTTCTTAACAGGAAGGAAATAAGTTAAAGTATTCTTATTTTCCTTCTAGTAGACATGATCTGCTGGGACGCTGCTTGACGCGAGGCCTGTGCCGTGGCCACCGAATGTTGGCTCCCATCGTCGTGTGCAGCTGAAGCTCACGCGCCTCCATCGCGCCTACTTACAGAGGAGGTGGAGGAGGACACAGAGGAGGGACATGTTTTTATCCGGAGCTTCAGGGCATTGATGATTGAGATTTTGGCAGGGAGCAGAGCTGCAGATGATGCTGATTGTGTCTTTTGCAGATTGACAATTCTCTGACCTCCTGTTGCTGCTGCTGCCACACATTATGTGAGCATGCCAGCCTGCGAAAATGTTCATAAAATAAGTAGCATATATTGCCTCGAAGAGAACAACGTAATGACAAAATCTGAAAACTTGGCCTCAAAACAACTTTGATTTTACTAAAAGATTGGACACGGCCTTCATGTTGTTGGTGCCTGAAGGTAACAAGGTGCAAAAAGGTTCCTCCGACAGTATTCACTAGAAAACTTCCGAGTCCTGACTTTTTAATTACAGCTGGCCATTTTTATACATGTAATGCTTTTATTCGGCATTGTAGCATTAATCCCAAATGTAGGTCAAGACGTTCACGAGACGGTTTAGGGAATTGGTAAAACCAGAGGCAGTTAAGATTTAGTTTTTAACACTGAATACCAGGAATTAGAACAAGGACAAGAAACTCAATGGGAGACTGATCATCTTGTGAACCAGAGAGTTGTGGGTTCAAATCCAGCTTCCTCCCCTGCCACCTGCCAATGTACCGTTGGGCATGGCACCATACCTCAATGTGCCTGTGGATCAGTGTATGGATATGAGAGCAAGTGACTCATTGAGTGGACATCCCGACTAGAAAAGCACACATGAATTCAGTTTTATTTACCTTGTCTAAAGAAAAAAAAGTTTTTAATTTATTATTTCTTTTTTTACTTTACATTTTAAATGATTTACAATTTCAAAAAGAAACCACCAAGTATTGAAACCACCCCCCCCCGCCGCCCCCCCATTATAGGTTTTTTATGCCTTGGCCATCTGTTCGGGTATCTGGTTTGAAAAAGGATCCCCAAAATATTTAGAAATTGATATTTTAGCTCATAATAGTTACATAAAAAGAACCCAATTAAAATAACATAAAAAATATTATGCTTACGCTTAAATTGACTCCTCTAACTTTTATGAATAAATATAAATATTTGCTTCTTTGTTGCTGTTGCTACTCTACAAACAAAAAATAAAAATGTCTTAAAATTGAGCAAATATTTAACCTTTTGTTTAAGAATATGATAGAAATACAATAAAAACTGCTGCAAATAAAAGAGGCAGAACTAATTCTGGCAGAAAGCTCCTTGTCTGAAATATGCGAAGCACATAATCTTACTTCACCATGCACACTCTTGAAATGAATTGCCATCTAACACAACAACACTGCCTGAATGGCTTTTGCATTGGTTGTGGTGCAAAACAGGTCGATTATTCTACATGATTTGTATTTAAACCATTTTAAAACAATGTTTTCCCTTAGCCATGTTTTTGTTCTGTGTAATGCAATGCAGCATCCTGTCAATAGTAGCATGACGCAAAATAATGGCACTCGCAAGAAAATCAACAACAACACAAAACAAAAATCAAACACAGGCCTTGATAAAATAATGTCCTTCTTTATCGCTTGCTAAGTCGAGTTGTTTTAAATGTTGCAGATTACGTCAAAGTGAAGGGATAAAGGGCAAATTCATTTAAAGTTCTAGAAGATGATTCCTCTCTTCAGTTAAAAAGAGTTAGAGAGCAAACCCTGAAGTGAGTTGTAATCAGACAGCAAATAACTTTGTGATAAAGGCAGTGATAAAAATGATCAGCATAAATGTTCATGGAGTTATGCACTGCAGCGTCATGAAAGCTTTCCACGGGTTCAGAGATCTAAGCCATGCAGCAGGTGACTGACAAAACGGTGTGTGCTTCCCCGCCGATGATATTTGCCTCCTGATAAAATGTTCTTTCAGTGTTTCTGCAGCCGACAGAGGAGCTGACCTTTCGACATCGCTCTAAAAATAGCACCACTCTGAAATAAAGGGGAGCTCCCGGGATAAGTAAGATGCTTTGTAAGGGGCGGCGTCACAAAAAAAAACTGCAGTCTCAAATATAGAAATATGTTCCGGGGTCATTAACATGCACCCATACCCCCTCACCACCATCACCCTCCCCTTTCCCAACACCAAACATAGGTCATTTCCTGCTTGGGGAAATGTGTCCTTTCTCTTTCAACAAGCTTGAATAAGACTGCTTTACCTCATTTGTCTTGTAGAAAGGCCAAAGTGTTGGCTCCAAGCTAACAGCAACCAATGTTTCACAAAGAGACAAAGGAGAGGTTTATGATGCACACACGCTTACTGCAAACACAGATATGGGAGGAGGATGAGGTGAGGGGCAGCTGGAAACGCATCGCCTTCAAGATTCGAAACCATTTTGTTTGTTTTCTCGGTCTTCTCAATTAAATGTGGCTTTTCCAACATGCGCGTTCGACCAAAGTCAAGTCTAATGCGTCGTTCGTTCTTCAGCAAGCTTCTCGCTGCATTTTACACGCTCTGGGCTCAAACTGTAGAATAAATGTGGAATTCAAGCAACATGGCAGCTAACGAGAATCTAAAGTGATCATTTGTCGCCCAACAAAAGACGGCAAAAGACAGAAAAGAGGACAGGAGAGTGAATCACCATCCACAAAATGTGCTGAGTCAGCAGGGATAATAATAAGTGACAGAAGTCTGCGTGACAGAATTAAAAAGTAAGGCAGTAGGCTTGACAGCCTGAATGCTTTACATTCTGTAAAGTTTTTTGTAGTGAAACCAGCATGAGTTGCAGGTCTTATGTCATATGAATGTGTCTATGTTCTTCAACTCCAGAGATGTCTTAGATATCTATTTTTTTCAGCATCCTGTGGAGCAACAAATGCAGAGCAGCCTTTTTATTTGTAATCTTAAATTTGACAGAAAAAAAAAATGCAAAGTTGAGATATATGAGACAAAGACAATGAAGCATAAGAGACAACCAAGACCTCTGGAATATCTAGAAAGATCTTCTTCTTTTATATACATGTTTGAAGTCCATTTGTTTTGCACTGCTGGAATATTGATGTCAGTGGCGCTGTTCAAGTAATGGAACAATCTAAGGGTGGTGTGACACCGCTTGAGTTTCTATATCAAGTTTGGGCAGGGCCATTTCATTGCATGACTATGATTAGAATGTTATCTGTAAATGTTTACGTCTAATTTATCCACTAGTTGAATTTACTGAGCTTGAATTAAAAACCTTGTTATATGTTATTTTCTAGTCTTACACCACCTGTTGCTTTGAGGACTTAAATGCGACAGCTGTGTTTAATGCGATGACCGTTTTAAAAATGAATGAATGCGGAGAAAAATCCAACCAGGGGCCCCAAGACAAAACCATGATTGAAACTATGTCTGCCGTGGAAGGAAAGCGTTGCCAAGTAACGCACAAGAAGCTCCCCAGAAAGTACAGCGCTTTGTCACATGCCTACACGCGACGCACAGGTAAACATACTGAGTCACGTCTCTTTACCAGGGAGTCCACAAGTAGGCTGAGCAGTAAACGGCCACTGGCACCTCCACTGGGAAAAAACCTGCTACTTGTTACAACAATCCTAACAAAGCCACATTTTATGACAGTCAGTATGACAGAAAAGAGTTAATGGGAAGAATTTAAAAAAAAAAGTTAAGCTGTAAGTAAAAAAAAAGGGAGACAGAAAGAAGGAGGAAGACAGAGGGATCATGCCGTGCTGGAGCAGCAGAACAGCTCGGCCCTGCGCAATTTATCGGTGCCTATACTCACAAAACATGAATCTTGTCCATGAAGTGCTGAATCATTTGGCGTGCACACCCACTGGTCCACCTCACACTCCCACGTGTATATGCATGTGTGCGTGAACAGGCAACTGTGCACAGTAACTACACACACACACACACACACACACACACACTACCCACACCAAGTCCACACACTTCATTCACACACTTCAGCATGACACCGCTTCACTTTTAATCTGATTCTGATCTAAGCTCTTAAACATATTTTAATGATTACCCAAACATTTTAATTCATTATGACTGTAAATACATGCTAGCTTAGTCATTAGCCAAGCTTTATTGTCTGATTAAACTTATTAAAGCTAGATATGAACCAATAAAGCTTTTCCTTGTAAATAGTGACTTTCAGTTTTGTTTTTTTGTTTCTTGAGACCAGACCTACTAATTCTGATTTTGACCATTTCCTGTTTTCTTTTGTTTCACTCTATGGACTAATGAAGGTACAACAGAAAGTAAGTCCCACATTTTACATACAGTAGATACAGTAGTGAATCTAATAGAACATTAGTAAATTCAAAGGTTACATTTATTCATCAGTGTCTCAAATCTTTATTTTACTTGTATTGAACTTAAACAACTGCAACAAACCCCATGCTCATTTCTCATTGTGAAGTCTTTTTCCTTATTATTTTATTTATCCACATGATACATTTTTTTAAAACTGTGACCTGCTGATCAGTGGAAAATTGGCCACTGGACGACTGATTGGCAGATCTTTAGTTTCGTTTACACTGACTACAAAATAACCCATATTTAGAAATGTTCCAGTTTTCTGCAAGGTCTGATCTGACAATTCCAGTTTTGATCAATCTGGATTGGTTTGTTCTTACCGACTATACCACAAAGAGGAGAAGAAACATGTTGTAGATGTTTCTTCTCCTCCTGGTTGTTGCAGCCCAGAGTTATGATTGTGGAAAGAAAACCAGATTGCTAAAGCTAATACATCAAACCACATTAAGTTAAACTCAAAAAAGTGCATAGAAGTCAATACTGTTTGCTGTTCATGTAATATTTAGCATTTTACCTGCCAATCACCAGCCTCAGCAGATCAAGTGGAAGTCAGCCGACTGATTGATGGATCTCTATGGCTAACCCAGTTCAAAGCGTAGCCCGTTAAACCTTTTCAGTTCAGATAACAAGGAAATATAGTAAAAACCAAAAAAACGAGTCTTCTCTAGCTCTCTCACCATTTGCCACATGTGCTGTCCCCGTTTCAACTCAACCCACATTCCCAAAACCCGGCCTCCTTCACCTTCCTCCAACTGCACTTGATCTGCCAGTGAGAGCGCTCCAATAAAACTATTTTATTATAGGCCCTCTCCCTCTGGAGCGAGTAAGTGGCTGAGTTCAGCTGTTCAGTGCAGAACACGTTCAATGCAACGGTTAACGCGACTTCATCTGGAAAAGTCAACTACAGAGCAGCATTAGCTGGTTGAATCCAATTCCTCCTCATGCAAACTGAACTCGGTAGAGAAAACCCGGATCGGCCGGCAGCAGCCAAAACCTCTTGCATTAGCAAGCTCTTTTCAGCAAATTTGCATTTTTATTTAGCTTTTAATAAGTGATCTACTTCAGGATCGTTCCTCTGTGTGTGTTGCATTCCTCTGTAATAAAAGAACTAAACAATACATTATTTTTTATTATTTATGGGAACGGGAGTAAAATGATTGGAGGGGTACCAATTTGGAATGAAATTATTTGCTCTACACACTCAAAGTCTGCTGCTAATTAGGGAATGAGAACAAACTCAAAGTCAATATTCATCTGGCATGCTGCAGAGTGACAGTTGCACCACTCTGGAGCTGTATAAATGTTCTATTTTGCACTTATTCGCTGTGAGCGCTTAGGCTCAAGCATTGTGTTCAACAGGGAACATTTCCTCTAAGAAACAGAGTCAAGAACGGCGAGTCTGGGACATCCGGCAAGGAGACGAAAACTTTTTTACTCTCTCCCTCAAAAAGGCCTACTCGACGTGTTTCCTTCACTCATGAGCTCATCTGGCTTCTCTGCCTTGATCTCTTTAACTCGTGTAATTACAGTTACAAAGAGATTAGATTGTGTTCACTTGCAGGAGGCACAGATTGATCTTTGCTGCGGAGCAATAAACATTGGACGCTTTCCTGAATATTCATGGGTTTCCACGCTCCAAATTGAAGCATGCGGGGGCGGGATGAGGGGGAAAACCCGTCAGTGAGAACAGACTGTGCAACCTGTGATTGACTCTCTCTGCTCACTTACTGCTCTGACTTGTATTTCGTTTAAAAGGCACAACTTAACAGACAGAAGTACATTTCGAGAAAACATAAGTGGGGTTTGTGAGCAGTAGGTTTTAAACATGCATATGTGCCTACGGCCCAAGGCATGAGCAAAGTTGGAGGGCCAAGGTCAGAAGGGGGCCCTCAAGAGTTCTTGACTTCTTTTGCGTTCAACTAGATAATTAAATAAAAGCTATATAAAAGTTTTTGGCCTCTTGGTCTGTGAATGGTACAATGGTTTGTTTCTGAAAGGCTGTTAATTGTACACCAGCTCCATCTAAAAAGATGCTCCCCTTCCTAAAGCTACACCCTCTGTCCTGTCAGTCTTATCAATATTTCCCCAAAAGTCTTTGGGGATCATACAGATGGTTATTTTATTTTTTAAAAAATTTACATCTTTTTAACTACAAGAAGCCCTTTTAGTCAGCATTGGTCCAGTTTACATGTTTTGGAATCATGAACTCTGACTTTAACAGTCTGCAGGTCTTTAGTTGTTAATCTGGATGAGCCGCTACTCCTTCGAATGTTCACCACTGTTCCATGTTTTCTCCCTTTAAAGCATGATGGCTCTCACTGCGGTTTGTTGGAATCCTAAATCACAGCGACCCTTCAAGACTGACGGATGTCAGTGACTCTGTTTCTAATCTGTTCTTGAATTTCTTTGGATTGAAGCAGGATTATACAATGTACTTTTTAGTCATGGTGTAGTTGTCATTGCTATATGTGCATATGTTGTTTTGTCGCCATGGTTTCTTGGCTCTCCATTTTTATTTCCCCATCTCTCTTTCTGCAGGTGTAGAAGCAGACTTCTAGGGTGTATTCTCTCCCTCCTCTGCAATTATCTCCTTTGACCTTTCCCGCCATCTTTCTCGCTTTTTGTCACCGTGGCAGTCAGACAACAATTCTGAGTACCATGCTGCCTGACAGGACACATAAAAAAAATTATTGAGGTACAGTGTCTTACTTTTTGAGATCTTTTATCCTATTTCATGCTGTCAGGCAGCTTGTATAAAAGTATTCGAATGATATTGTAGATTTGGTAGCAATCCAGTTTGGATGAGCTGAGGAAATGTGGAATCAAACAAATGTGAATAATAAGTGTCATTTTATGATGAATAAGAGGGTAATTATCTTGACGCACAGGGCCAAATTAGTTTGTGTAGACTTTTTTCTTAATAAATGAAATCATCATTTTTACAAATGTGTTTTTATTGCATCAAATCAATTTTTTTTATCTTAAGATTGTATTCAATTTTCTGAAACATTTTAGTGTAGCAAAATGAGAAGAAAGCTTTGGCCCCAAACAATACTGACCCAGCTCTGTGTGTATTACACCAAATTCTTTAATCAAACATATAAAATCTCCTAATGGGATTGTTTTTTGAGTTTCTTTCGCTGTATTAATGTCCTCAGTTCAAGTAGCGATAAGCCACCCAGGATAATTACACAATCTCTCTCCTACTTGTCTAGAAACTGGCTTGCATATTCTCTACTATGTACACCTCTTATCGTTTTTTTATTTGTTTTTTTTATTCAGCCAGCGACATCTCTCCCCCACCACCCGGTCATCCCGTATTTCTCTGTTTAGAGCCAGAAATAAAGGAGGCCATTGTTTTCTGTGTGCGACTGCTGTGCGGGCTTTGTGAATGTGACAACTACAGCTTGACATGCGTTATCTTATAGCCACCGGGTAATTCATCAAGCTTACAGCCCCAACAGAGGTCCGGTCCAGTGTGTTAAAAGCCTCAAGAAGACCTACACTACGCAGCGGTGTAAATCACTCAGACAGAATCAGGCCTGCTTCAGCTAGCCTTGGCTTTTTGAATGCACCCATCCTTTTATTTTTTTTAAAAAACATCCTCAGGCCTTCTATATTAATCCCTCCTTCAATTACAAAAACAGCCTACTTAAACAACTCAACATAGTTCAATGTATATTCCAGTTTGTTGGCAGGGATGAGCTTCTTAAAGAGGTTGCATGCTTGAGTTCGTTGGGAAAGTTTCTTAAGTGGCGCACGTTCGAAACCGATCCCCGTTTCTGTGTGGGACTTTCAGAGTCTTGCATGCAAATCATCCATGTGTACACGTTTTCTGCTATGCTTCGCCATGCTTCTGAAACTCAGACACCACTCATTAATCCACCATCTTAGACAAAATGTCCTTTTTGAATTAAAAGAGAAACCTTAAAAGAACGGTCTCCTAAAAAAAAAACCCTCATGAGTAAAATATGCATTTTAATCTCTAATACTAAAAGTATCCTTTATAACTAGAAAGAACATCAGTGATGGTTATATTGAAATTATAAAGGATCTGTTAAAACCATCTTAAATCCCATAGGGAGGTCTCCAATCAAAGACTTTGTTCCAGACTTTAATTAAATGAATAAAGAGGCTCTCCATCTTCTTTATGAGCCCCAGCCAAGCTTCCATGAGGCCTGGATATACCTCCTACTACAATCCTCTCTGCAAGGGACATCTATCTATCTGTCTGCTTATATATCTACAGTGCATCTGGAAAGTATTCACAATGCTCCACTTTTTCCACATTTCGCGTTACAGCCTTCTTCCACATTGTATTAACCTTACATTTTCTCCAAGTTTATTAAAAATAGAAAACCAGTTACATTGACATATACCCCCCCCCAACCAACCTGCATCCACATATACACACAGCTGAAAATATGTATTTATGTGCTGAATGTATTATGTTTAAAGAAAGACATACCACACATCGTAGTTCATACAGTATGAGACTGGATCTACAGCACAGAGGCAGACAGCCCAGGTCTACGCTGCAGCTACCAAGCTACCATCATGTGACATTATAAAATGTAAATATGGTAAATCTTTCATGCTATGTCAGTCACACTAAAAGTTATGTTGATCCTGGAGGTCGCTTTTCTCCTACCATTCTACAAATACGACAAATGGAGCATTGAACGCAGATGTGACAAATGATCATCATTGAACAATCACTTCACATGGCCATATAGTGGAGGAATGAAGTATGGGGCCACTAATTTTAGATAAAAATCAAGTTGCTTTTTATGGACACTCACCACTGCAGAGCAGAAACATGTGCTGCTGTTTTAGAGTTGCCCTGACCCCATCATCTAGCAGTCACAATTTGGCCTTCAGAGAAACTTCCTAGAATCCTTATGCTTCCCTATTTCTCCTGCTTCTAGCAAACTGTGAGGACAGAAAGCTCCTTTTCTGTATAATATATCCCACCACAATACAAAGTGCTAGCACTGAAAACAAAACTCAGTGCTAGCAGAAATGCAGCATCTTATGCAGATCGGCATGTTAAAACCTAAAAATCGTATGTTTATATTTAGAAGTAAACACAAAAGGCAGGTCCCTAGCCAAGTGCTAATCTTCATCCCAATGATAAACAGCACGAGAACAAAAATATAACAACCACATGAAAAAGAGACTAATATTAAAACTAGGGACAAGAAACTTTCATTGTTTTGGCAGAAACTTCTCTGTTATGCTTTATGTCGGACACAAAACAAAAGGAATCTAAGTTTATATGAAGATCAGTTAACATGCATAAACCCCTGTTGAAATGGAGCAGGGTAAAACAAACCTGTAACCCATTTCAAGTTTTGCTTTCTGTTTGGATAAAGCATGTCGAGTACTGTTAAGTACAAAAAGATGAGTAAGACAGTTCAGCAGGCCACAGATACTCATGAAGCTTGGGCATCGATAGGACTCAACATTCATGACAAATCCGAGGCAACAAACTGACGTTTAAACTGTATTATGTCAACAGTGAATCCTTTTCTGAGAACAAGAAAAGTAATAAACCAGTAGGGCTTTTTGGTTTTGCCATTATGAAGGAAGACTTATTATGGGTGTCCAGCTCCAGGCTGGTTTCCTGTCAGTGTCAGACGAGTCTCTGCTCCAACACAGCTGCTTCAAATGGTCCAACTACGTCCACAGGATTTAAAATTTCTGTTAACGAACCATAACTTACATAATGGGTTCATTACAAATGAAAGAGTTAAAGAAGCGACATGCAAGTTAATGTTAGTGTTAGAAATGTGCTTGGAGAAGGGGATTCTGAAGAGTTTGCCGTTCATTCATTGATAGTATTTCGAAGCTGTTACAGTGTTTCTGTAATCATAAATTAAAACTAGATATGATTAAAAATAGTTGGTTTTTTTTTAGAGTGAAGGAAAGCAGTATTGGCTATTCAAACCTAGGTTTTGCATTTTGTCTCATTTATTGTTCAATTGTAAAAGAATAGTTTTCGATTTGTGTGCCGTTATCATTGCGACTCACCTGCTAGTCATTTTTCAGCGGATCCCTCTGTGTATATAGTCAGTTGTTTCTTGCCAGATCATTATTGTTTCTGCAGCTTTGATGTTGTAGCTTGTTTTTTTTCTGGTTTCTGGGTTTTTCTGCTGCAGATTAGTTGAGTTCTGTTTTTCTGCCTTTTGCGGGATTTTGCTTTTGTTACCTTCCACAGCCTGCCTTCCTGCATATGGCTTTCAGTATTTGGATCCTATCTCACCTACCATCATTTCGCAATTACATCTGCAAGAGTGAGGGTACATACCGAATTTCACAGAGCTAGATTTTACTTTTGATATTGTTAGTGGATACTATACCAAAAAACCCCTAATTGTTTAAGCTAATAATGGATTTTTTTTTCTTTTGTTGATCTTATTTTTGTAAAAGAAGATAGGACCACTAAAAAAATAATAATTCTCAAAATTCAGAATGATCTGTGCTTTCTGAAATAAAATAGAACAGACATAACAGAGGATGTGACTTTGATCAGTAAGACTATTTGTGAGACTAACTCTGATAGTCATTTGAAGCAGTGAAAGGTTTCCCTATTTATTTTTTCTTGACCAGGGTTCAGAAGAACAAACCCTGAGATTTTCCTTTCTTGCTTTTGACTCCATTTTTTTTTTCATGCATCCCATCGTCTTATTATGGAATAGAACAAAAAGTATGACCAGCTCGTGAACTACTGATTCTTAAATTAGCATAACTTTATTTGTTCTATTTTCCACAGCTTTTAAATTTTTCAGTGAAAGCCTTTTATTTAATTCCCCTTTGGCTGTTTTTTTTTTTCCTTTTACACATATTCTGATAAATCAAGCATTAATCTGTATGAACAGAGGCTTTGGGGGTTCATGGCATGAATAAAAAAAAATGCAATTTTTTTTTTTTTTCCTTGAGCAAGTATGTGGTTGTTTACATCAAATGGCATTTGTTTACAATGAGAGTTGCTATTTACGGCATAATGCACGGTACAAAACATATTGTTCTGGATATGATCATCAACATTTAGATGAAGTCCAAATGTTATTTCAAGCTTTCTACAAAATGTCCAAAAAAAAAAAAAAAAAAAAAAAAAGTCCAAAATATAACTGCATACAGTTTTTGATGCTGTGCACTCGAATGGTTTCGGTAGTTAGATCTTCAGTCAGGGGTGTCCAAAGTGCAAAGTCAGTACTCAAGTTCTTTCCCTGGTTCAACACACCTAAATCAAGTTAGAGTGTTGTTACTGAACCTTCAATGCAATTCTAAACCTGGATGGTAATTTATACAAAAGGGCCCGGTGAATTACATTCACATGTCCAGACGTACCTCTAGACCTTTGTGAAAGTTTCACCCCGACATCAGAATGGAAACAGAAAAGCAAGATGACGAGCCTGAATCCCCAATAAATAGAAATGACTTTGCTGAACCTTTGGTGTACAGTATTACTAACTCGATGCGGTCTGACACCTCCTCCCGTCTCCCTGGAGCACCGCCTTGTGTTGATTCTAAACAACAGATGGGCATGAATATGTCAAGTGGTTCTTTAACGCTAATCGCAGCCCAACTGTCCTGGCTTTCTTTAAGTGTATGCATACTCACCAAAACACACAAAACTAAAAAAAGAAGAAAAAAAAAAAACAGCATCCTCTCTCACTTTGAAATTACATACTGCTTGTTCCTTAGGTATAAGTATTTTATTACTATGTATTTGACTTTATTTAATGAGATACAAAGTGTGAAGATGTAAAATAGGTTGATGAGAAATACTCTGAAAACTAGACTATACATACAATAGGTATGAATGTAAACAGAAAACAGCAAAAGCAAAAAATAACCGAATTACCACGTATTCCTACATATAGCAAAATGTTTTACAACGTATCAAGACATCAGCTGTGAGAGAACACTGTCCTTTAAATTGTCTCAGAGGCTGTTATAATTACTTTTTTTACTAATGTTCTTAAAACACATAAAAGAAATCAGAAATTCAAAAGGAAAATTCTGCATTTTAAATATCTTTCACACAGCTTCCCCAAGTTAATATTGTGCTTTGGAAAGAAACTGTTTCTTTGTGTAAGCTTCAGGTTAACAAGCTAAACATTTGTTCATGTAAAGAAAATACAACTGTGCTGTTATTTCTGCAAAAGTTGCACACCGGGTGGTCAGAAAAACTGTTGCTGCAACTCTCACTTCCACAACAAGGATAAGACAACTGTTCACGTCTGAATAAAATAATGGTTAATGCTGCCACAATTAGCTAAAGTTACGTAGAAGAAAAAGTGCCACATTTATTTCAATTTATGTCAATGACTCATGAACATATTCATTTAAATGCATGCATGCAGAACAGTGCTTTTATCCTAAAACATTATGGAAATCAGCTTACAATACAGAGCAGATTAGGGGGTACTTAAAGGAACAACTTTTAACATGCTGAAGCAAATTGGCAAAAGAAGTTAATAGAAATAATTATTTTTTAATGTAAAGTTTCTATCAGGATATGAATAACAATATTTTAACTGTACACTCCTGTCACTGGATACATTTTTGTGAGCGTTCGCCACACTCAAAGGAGAACTGAAAAGTTTAAAAGCTAAACATCAGGTGAAAGAAAATTATATAGTGCATCGCAAGTAGATGTTAGAACGGGCCAAAAAAAAATACAACTGGGTTAGATAAAAAAAATAAAATAAAATTATCAAATTTGGACATGTAAGCTCAGATGGAAAATATACTGTCTGAAATTACTAAAAAAAACGACAGATGAAGAGGCGGATATCACCACAGGCAATGAGACGAAACAATGATATCATAAAGGTTATCAGAACAGGACTTCCTATTTATGAACCACATCCACAAATTGTTCATTACAGATGGTAATCGGTTCTCACCAACATTCCCAACTTGGTTGCTACGTCAGCCATGATGGTCCTGATCATTAGACAAAAACACTAAAAACAAGGAAAGTTTTAGGACAAAGAAATTGGTCCTTGGAATGTTTTGAGTAAATGTTTCACAAAATAATATTCATGCTCTATCAATATTTTCAGATCTGATTTCATTTCTCTTTTAATAATATTAAGCCTGTCAAAATAAGAGTGTTTCACTCGCCTGATGATAATTTGCAGATTACAGTTTAATTCTTCTTACTTTATTCAGTCGAGAAAAGTATTGCTATTTTTAAATGTTCATATTTTTATTGTTTTAATTTCTTTTATAAACAGTTAAAAATAATACTTTTTTTTTTTTTTTTACCTGTCCCCACAGTAAAGTTTATCCCTGCAGCTTTGGGCTCTGATGGCGCATCTGTTAAATACTTGGAAGATGTTTGTAAAACTGACAGGTGAAAAACATATCACCAAAACAGATGGCTTAACCTGGAGGATTCAAAGCCTCCCTGCCAAACAAGTGACACCACAAGCATCGCCCCGCAGCATAATTTCTACATCACATCCAAAACAAAAAACACACATAACAAGCTCTCCTGAGAAACACCATCTGTTCCCTGTGGACCGTGATGACGGCAAAACGAGTCAAAGGTTAATTTTCTGTTTTAGCCGGGCAGGCAAACGTAGCCAACGAACCTGGCTGATGGTGATGCAGCGTCGGTGAATCATCTGCTTTTGTCAGAGACATCCAGGGGCGCCGCTTTCTGTCAGCGAATGAGGTATTTAGAGGAAGTGAGCACAACTGCTGCGTCTGGGACTCTGCAAAGGTTCTCCTGCTGGACCCTCATACATAAGCTGCCTCACAAGGTAGGGAAAACGGTCTGTAAATTTATCGCGCACAAAACATGGAAAAGTGAAGCAAAATGATGTCAAAGAAAGTTCCCTGTTCTGCATTAGATACAAAAGGGCTAATTTACCAGCGGTTTCACACAACAACTCCTGTTAAGTCATACAAAAAAAAGAGGAACACAACAGACATCAAGCCCACTAACTTAATATTGTGCTAACTGCGGCTTCTTTTCTTACACCTTGCATAACACCGTTTTTCAATTACTTTGTAAGCAAGTGGCTTTGGAAAAATATTCACGCTTCTTCTGAAAGCTCCCACAATCTACACAATGTGTGTGTGAGAATCAGGGATTTAACTGGGGATCCTGCAAACGTGGCAGTAATCGAGGAAACCTGAAATTTAGCATCTTAAAAGGTGCAGAGGCAAAAACACGTCTGACACATTGCTGAGACGGTGACGCATTCTGGAGGGCTGTAAGGGGTTCTGTGGTTTGAGGATTATCTAATCCAAATGTGAAAACTTCCTAGGAGCGATACTGAATCCCACCGACTGCCTCTGTAGGGGCAGTTGTTTCTGTATACAGTTTAGACCCAGAGACATACCTAGTCCAACAAGTTAAAATACCCTGGAGGCAGCTTGATCATGATGCTGGAACCACATCAGCCAATTACTTTCAGTGTGAAGGAGCAGCACCTCTTTTTGTTGGACAAGAGCTGTATCTCATGTCTGTAGGTGAAAATTTGAATGTAGGTGGACTGCTAAATCCAGGCCTTGGTGAGACAACGTCCAAACACATTTATGTGTTTCCTGTTTCAGCCTATCACTGCTTGTGGAGGAGACACTGATAGACTTGGGGGGGGGGGGGGGGGGGGGGGGGGAACGACAGTGGCTCAATGGGTAGAGTAGAAGGAGCAGTCCCACTTGTTCAGGCTGAGAACCATGGCGTCAGACTTAGAGGAGCTGACTCTCATTCCTTGCTCAAAATGTTCCAGTGGCCACTGAAGGTCATGTATTAAAGACACTAGAAAAATTGCATCATCTGCAAATGATGATACCCTGAGGTCCTTAAACCAGAAGCCCTTCTCTCCACAAGTATCCATTAATCTCCAAGAACTCTGCAACTGCTCCTTGCTCTGGGAACAACTTGGGCCTAGGGTTAACCTGACAACCTCTCTGACAAGTCACAACTTTACATGCCAATGCACTCAGTGCTGCTCAAGAAACACTAGTAACTCCAAGAAAAAAACAAAACAAATGAACAAAAAAAACAAAAAACAATATTTGAGTTGTTTATCCAGTCCTACAGGATTGAAAGACATCTGTTCCCACAATCCACAAGGCCCGGATACTCCGGACACCCAAAATATTCCTCGTCCATTGACTGCATGCTTGAACCTTCTTTTTTCTCTTGTGGCTGGAATGTGACCTACTAAACCTGCTGGGGGTGATTGCCTTTTCTGAGTGTACTGCAAAGCAACAAACATTTGCATCTGCTAACATTCCTTCAATAAATTATGCAAGCAAAACAGCAAATGTGTGTGAAAGATTGGTCATTGATTCATTATTAATGGCTCAGCAAGGGGATTCACTTCCTTGTAATAAAAGAAACGTCTCTCTCCCCAGGTCAACAGAACATGTCTGCTCCAATGCGGTTTCCTTGTACAGCCGACATGAATAAAGCACGCAGGGTGTTTGACAAGGCATTTCCCTCCGTGTCCAGTCTATTATCATTATAGAGAGTGACAAACACTAACTGCACTATGTCATAATTAGACAACACCCGCTTCACTTGATGTTTGCAAAAATAATGCACATGACAAGTTTCCACCCAGGGCAAAAACACAAGCAGTGGCTGTTTCCCCTCGTGTCAGGAATGAAAAGACTTTACAGCAGTGATGCTCTTCTTTTAAAACAAGAGTGCAGTTTTAAATGTATTTTGAGTCTTGTCCTTGTAACACCATCTTCTAGCAAGCGTACTGGTTCCACTGAGCTGTGAGGTGAGGAGACAAACAAAGGAACAATTCTGGAAATTTTATACCACAGAAAGTAATGTTCTGTTATTATATAATTTCTTTGTGTCATTAAATCAGTTTTTTTTTTGTAAGATTGCCTCAGAAGATGTTGAAATCTTTTTTGAAGAATGTTTCAACTTTCCTGAAAAAACGTAAAAATATGTAAACACATTTGTACATGCAAATGTGTTTACATATTTGTATGTACAAATGTGTACAATTAAATATGTACAAATTTTAATTTACTTTCCCTTTGGGATTAATAAAGTATTTTTGAATTTTGAATATTTTTGAATTCTGAATTTGAATATTTGACATGGCTGCACAGTGGCGCAGTTGGTAGCACTGTTGCCTTGCAGCAAGAAGGTCCTGGGTTCGATTCCCGGCCGGGGTCTTTCTGCATGGAGTTTGCATGTTCTCCCTGTGCATGCGTGGGTTCTCTCCGGGTACTCCGGCTTCCTCCCACAGTCCAAAAACATGACTGTTAGGTTAATTGGTCTATCTAAATTCTCCCTAGGTGTGAGTGTGTGTGTGTGAATGGTTGTTTGTCCTGTATGTCTTTGTGTTGCCCTGCGACAGACTGGCGACCTGTCCAGGGTGTACCCCGCCTCCCGCCTGGAACGTAGCTGGAGATAGGCACCGGCAACCCTCCCGACCCCATTAGGGACAAAGGGTGAACAGAAAATGGATGGATGGATGGATGGAATATTTGACATATTTCCAGTGATCTTCAATAACTAAAAACCTTTTGCTGAACTTGACGTCACAGTCCTGTCTCCATGCATGTCATTATATTTTGTTAGTTGCTTTGTTAGTTAGCTAGCGGAAGTAAAGTTTTAACCTGATGTCGTTAGAACTGAATCTTGATTGGAAAAACTGGACTTTCTACCGATCGAAATTGCCTACCGATCTGCGTATCGGTGTTATAAATGTATGTGTGTTTGTGACTGGGTGAATGTGACTCTAGTGTAAAGCGCTTTGAGTGGTCAAAAATGACTGGAAAAGCGCTATATAAGTTCAGTCCATTTACCATTTTACTTCCACTAATTTGTAAACAAATTAGGACCTCTTTTTTCAACTCCAGTTGTTAAGATTTTTAAAAGATCGAATTTACTAATTTGAAATTGAGCACAGGCTTTTGCTTTACATTGATGTGAAGAGAAACTGTCCTTGGTGAAGCAGCTCCCTGTGTGTTTGTGCTGACATATAAAAGCAAGAGAACATCTTTTAATTAAAGTTTTATTCACACAAAGTCAAGTGGAACTTCATTGAAATCTGTTGCCAAGTTACTAAAATGGCATATCAAAATATGAGTAAACATGCTAGCACTCCCCCAACACTTTAGCAACAAGCATGGCCAGTGTTGAGTTATATATACTTCCAAAATTATATAATTCAGTAATTACGTATCGTCAAAACAATAAAAAAGCTCCCCTGCATTGACCCCAGTTAAGGCTGTTAAATCCCAGCAATTAGTGTAGTGTCTTAATTTAGCCTGTTTCGAAACTACAATTAGTTTTTATAGCAGTTAAACATTTGTAATCCAAATACCCAATTTTAAACCATTCAGCTCACTATCAAAGAATAAACATCTTGAAAATGTGATTCTTATTCTTTAAAAATCCAACTATTTAAATTTCTAGTTCAATATCTCAAGAAGTCTTTTTTTTTGTTTGTTTTTTTACACAAATATCACTCTTTAGTGCTCCGTTGCTCAAAGCCCAGACTCAACTTGATTCCCTTGAATCAAGTTGAGTCAACAGGTTATTTTCTGCTTCTCAAAACCGACAAATCCAACAGAGCAAAGAGCTATAATCATCCATTCAGTGACCCACTGCAATCATGGTGTCAGTTGGGGTGAGTGACAGAGTGTATTTACAGGAAACGTTGCTTATACTGAAAAATATACAGGTATTTTTCTTTAACTGCATCAACACATTCAGACATGAACTACATTTTATCAGTTCATAATGGCTTTGCTCCTTAATTTCAGCAAAAGATGCATATACTGTAAGTGCCTGTTTTTAAGTGTAACCATGTAAATTTGCAAGGATCCTCACTGTTGTACATCTATCTCGCATTGAGAAATATTTTCCTATGGCTGCTCCCTAACTTTAATCGCAATCACTGTCTTCAAAGTGAGAACTAACGATGTAACAAGGAGTTTTAAACGCAATTAATTTTTAATTAATTTGAACACTACGTTATTGCCTACACTTCCTGCGTCACATTAAATTGACAAGATATTTGTACGATGATTGCATCCGAGCTAACTGTGGAAGTCTCCTTAAGCAGAAACGTAAGTTAATCAGCAAATGGCATGCTGAAATCAGATTGTGTTTTTTTTTTTATGAGAAAGAATTACTACATTAACCCAGGCATGAGTCGTTTCCTTCTCTAAAAGCTCGAGATTAACTATGACTCAAATGCCGTCTTTAAAAACGTTGGTCTGGATTTACGAGCACAAAGACTCAACTTGCTCCCTTCTTTCTCCGCTTCTCCGTCGGCCGTCTTTCTCTGCAACAGAATAGCACAATAGCGTTCCGACTGAGTACACAATGTTTTCTGCTGAATAAACCACATGTGTCATCAAAGGAGATCCACCGTGTGATCAACGAAAAGGCCGACACAAACAAGAAGAAATGTAGAGAAGGTTAAGTGTACACAAAGATATTGACGAGTGACTCCGACAAAAGAAAGAGGAATGGAAAGCCGTGGGACGGTGAGGCTTGACTGCAGAGAGACACAAAAGATAGAAAAAGGATGAGAGGTGGGTAGAAAGAGCTGAGATTGAAAATAGTTCAGCCGATAGGTAGCAGAAGAGTGTTGTGTATTCATAGCGTGGAAATCCTTTGTGTAAGGAAAACATAACTTTTTTTTCTTGAAATTTGGAACTTTGTTGCGATCTACTTAGTTAAGCAGTCATATATCCTGTCGGGAAAGCGGTAAACCCTGCCGTTTCACACTTCCTTCAACATCTGCTCCATTGATAGATGGATAACACATACAGCCCTACTTCAGTGGGGGAAGGACACAAAGCATCGCCTCCGATGCTCTCCAGCAAGAGGGACCTGATACAGCACTGTACAAAAACGCTTGTTTCAACCTTGATTCCTTGATCTTTTGCTTCTATGAAGCTACATCGTCTGATGATGTTTTGAAGTGGTCCTGATCAACAGGAATATTTTCAAACATTTTCTTTGCTTTTTAACTCATTGTCAGGGCAGTACCTCACCTCTTTATGAGAACTGACTTTGCCTGTTAGGATACCAAACCCTGACCAATGGATCAATGAGATGCTGTCTCCGCAACAAACATATAACTTAGTAAAGAACCAGTTACTATAGAACCCGCTCACATGGATACAATTTCTTTCCATTTCTTTTGATGTGTATAAGAAATAAAAGCAATAGCTCAATTCTACAAAACGTACCACAATTATGATTTTTAAAGAGCTGTTATCCGCAAACCTGGCTACAGTAGAATCTCATTTCAGGCATCTGCTCAGTGGTTTCCTGATTTTTAAAAAATATATTTTCTTCCAAAAGGCACAACCTTCATCTGCTGAAGACAAATTGAAAATTGATAGTAAGGGCAGGTAATGTGTGTCGTGCTACGTGTTTTAAAGCAGGATTGGGTAAATCATTATAAATTTAACAGAACAGAGTGCAAGTAAAAGCTGCAGTACTTTATCAGACTGGACCAGTCCATGTCACTAACACAGAGAGGAATTTGCAAACACGTACTCATCACTCTGAGCAAATTTACTTGCACTTATCAGCTCTTGTGTGTTTAAAAAAATGCATTATTTTTAATCATTTGCAAAAGATGGCAATTATTGATGGAATTATGGTAAGTGTACAGAAAACCAGCCACACACACACACACACACACACACACCCCCCCGCCCGCACACATCTCCACTCAAACTTAGGACTATAGATGTGGTGGGAAGTGAGGTGCAATTCAAACTACAATAATGCATGTAAAATTTATTGTTGTGTCACACAGAAAAGACAGAAACACCCACAGATAAAATGTTCCTCAATTAGAAGTGAAAAGCAAAGCAGTGACTGTGTGTGTGTCAGTAATTTGGCCCTCATTGAAACTGAACCAAAGACATTAAGGTGTTGAATGCATCCCAGGTGACCAAAAGTGGCTCACAGTGAGAGTGCACTGACAGAATGAGAAAAGGGCGCAGGCGTAAAATCTGTTTGGACAGGCGCTGTGCTTAAGAATAGAGATTTTAGCTGCATAATAGGCCTAACAGTTTGACTTCCTGCGTGTCAGCAGTTCTTCTGCACTTACCCACAGAACAGTAGCTTTACCTGTAGTAAGGCTTCTGCTATTAAAGCAGGTGTGAATTTATTAATTTAAGGTTTCTGGGAGAACAGAGTAGTTCAAAGGAGAAATGCAAGAGAAGAATCTGTATTATCAAACGCAACTTCATGTTTATTTATTGACTGCAAAAGTTGTCTCAGGACTTCTTTTACCATGTGCAGCATCATTTCTTTAAAGAAAGAAATACTTTATTCTGCATGAAGCAAGGACTTTTAACCTACAATATCTCTGATTGGCTGAAAAGGAATTTATTTTTTTTGTTTTGAAAGTAGGTTTGCCATCAGAGATTTTCATTACATGCATCCCATCAATAAATCACAGTTTCCTGAGCGATGACAATTCTGTTATGAATTTTTCATTTTATAATTTCTTTTCGACATCATTTACTGGTAAATACTTAATGTTTTTTTTTGGTCCTTTTTCAGGTACAGCAAGCCACTTAACTCTAAAACTTATGCATAAAAAAACTAAAGTGACAAATCAACATTTTACTTTCAGCACAAGAGGATTTAGAACTTTTTCTCTTTTCCTAATGAAAACAATAGGCATTAACAAGAAGAATATGCAACAAGTGGTAAAAAGAGAAATTTCTCCTACTTGGCTTGAACACTACCTCTGTTCGTTGGATTCTGAATAGCAACATTAAGATAAACTGTAAGGTTTTGGTTTCTCTGTGTATTAATTAAGGTTTCTGTGTTCAGTTGAGTTTCCGTGTTGTCCTGTCTACCCCTCGTTTCCCCCAATTACCTTCCTTGTGTATTTAATCCCACCTGTGTCTGTTTCCTTGTGGGGTCCTCGTCTATTGTCATTGTCTTAACCAGTGCTACCTGTGTTGAGTTTCTTGCCCCCCCCCGCCCCCGAGTTCACCAGTGCTGCCTGGACTTCTGTTTTCCTGCGAGAACTTTGATTCTCCATTCACCATTTCTAACCACATATCATGACATATACAAAGCCCTGTGGAAGATAGTGAGGGGAGTAGAAAAAAGTTAATAGTCTATCTCCACTTCCAAAGCAGGACCTGTTTAAGAGCCACTGCAGAAAAAGGGCTTCAAACACCGTCAGAGCCTCACTACACTCTCGCCGAACAGTTTTACAACCGCTTCCATCAGGCTAAAGGATACCGCAAGGTCAAAAACAGAGCCACCAGACAGCAACACTACTTTGTCTCAACCTATTAAAAACGCTGACTTGTTTTGTTCTCCATTGCATCGTTGTATATATTTTACTTTAATCTGAGTTATGTATTTTAAACGTTTCTGTTTTTCTGTCTATAGATGCTTTTTTAACTGTTAAGGTTAAGATCTCTTTATCTTCTCTTGTTGTGCTATTTAGCGTATTTAATTTGATTCTGCTATAAATAAGTTTCATGTTATCTAAAGGAAGTCACAGTGAAAAAAAAAAAAAAAGAATCATGTTTATTCCACCTGGAGAGTTTTTGGTAACCCAAATAGTGACCCAAGAACAGCCTTTATGGTATTGAAAAAAGGAAAAAGCTACAATGACATCTGAGCAAAGGGCAATTAGGTGTGCAGTCATGTGACGCCTACCACAACTTTCAAAGTTGCAGATGTTGCAAGTCACTCTGTGAAATATACGACAGCAAAGTAAAGCAGAAGTGAAGTTAAAATGCTGAACTGAACAGAAGGAGACCACAGTTTTCCCGGAGGTAATCACTTACAATACATCTACGTCCTTCAGCCATAAAATACACAGTTTTTCCTCCATGGTTGGGTTTTGTCTGTCCATAACATTAGTTCATTTTAATAGAGAGCTCCATTGGGTAATATTACATTTATGTGGTTAATAGTATTTAACGATGGGTGGAGAATGAAATATTTTACCCACTTAAGCACTTCAATAGGAAGAACTTGTCCATTTTTTTTGCACGTTTTCCAAGACCGTTTAGTAAAGTAAAACAAGCACAATGATCCCAAAATATCTCAACTACATATTGAATTCAGAGTGATAGTTATGTCCAACACAGGGTTCTACAAAAACCAGGAGTTGGCAAAGCAGCCAGCTAGGAAAACCCCAGAGTACCTACTCTAAAGAGAAAAATGTTGGCTGCAGTGCAGAAATACCGTTTTCACATGACGATCAAAATCACATTTCAATCTGTTAGCTCACTCAATATATTTAACTACCAAAGGTCTCTGTTAGATTTTAATAATATTGCATCGCTGTCCGTAGTCTGTCAAATGAGGAGGACTTCTGTCACTGTAATCAGCTTTTTTTTTGTCCAAATCTATTTGGACATCTACCATTTTGCTGTTGTCAAACACTGACAAACTACTTATCCATCTTTAGATAGAGAGGCACATGCCACCCCAGAATGCAAGCTGTTGTCATTTTTACTATCTGGCAGGCAGTAAAGAAGCATGGCTGCGAAGACCAAATCTGAAGAACCGTTTCATCGTCCAACTATCCCAATACTCCATGAGGACATTGTAAAATCCTGTGTCATGTGCTTCAAACCCGTCTCTCGTTATTTTTTCCTTTTTAACCTGCGGTCTGCGTGAAACTTTTGCACCAACTGATGTTCCACTATACTTCATATTTACCAAATGTCAGAATAGTGATAAGTTGTAATTTTTTGTTCTGTTACTTTAAGATTTCTACACATTTCAGCAATCTGCGAACTACTACATTTGAGTTAAACGGAGGCACACCTGTGGGTGTATTTTAGGGCAAACAAGTTCCTTTCTATGTTACTACACAGAAAGATCAAAATAAATCAGGCAAGTGATCAGGAAGTAAATTAAGGAGCTGAAGGCGTCATATTCATCTGTTCAAATAGTTGTCGAAAGACCTGGCAAAGAGGCTTGCTGAAGCTGGCTTATGTAGAGTCAATATGCACTGTGAATTGAGTCTTGCACTGACACAGGCTGAAACGTCACTTAATGAAGAAGTAAAAAAACTACTTCTCCAAAAGCAACACAAAAAAGCTGATTTATAGTCTCTAAATGAATTCAGCTCCTAATTTTTGCAGATATGTTCTATGGTCTGATTTGATGTGCCAGAATTCCAGCAAAATACTGCGACCAATACTTTGGTCAAAAACATTGACCAAAGTCGTACAGCTAAAACACAATTTGACCAAATACTACAAAACTGTATGTACACCTTGTATGTTATCTTGCTCATTTTTTATGGTATGAAGCAAATATAAATAAGATCTTAGATAATTCTAAGTGACATAAGACAACAAAGGTTTTGGGCTGTGAGAATAAAAGTTTGTCTTTTTTCATACAGTGTATGTAAATATCTGGTTTGATGTATAACTCACCGTACGTGCTTGAATAGAAGGCAACATGGCTTCATTTTTTACTGCAGACATATTACCTCTCATATCAAAAGGCTTCTCTGGACAAAAAAGAGGTTCAAATAGTTCTTTTGCCTCGTCTCTGATAATTTACAATCTGCATCCGTAAGTTGATAGATCTACCTGTAACTCTATACTAAAATGTTTGAAATGTATAGTGTGCATAACACAAAATCCAATTAAATATACTTTGACTCCATCATAAAGAGCAGCCTTCTAAAAGACATACTTCCAAACAAAAATGTAACATCCCTGAAACAGAGGAGGATGATAAAACCCTACTGGGTCACATGATGAAGCTCAAGTTAAACGTTCAGTTTTGTATGCGTTTTGTCGTTAGTGTGACTGACTAACACTTTTAGAGGTTAACTGGATTGAAGACAAAGCTTTGTTTTAATGTTACCGGGTAAATTGTGATGAAACACTTATCCTCAAATGTGTCTCTGCTCAAGTTCAACTACAAAACTGAAAATAAGCAATTAAAACTGTTCCCGAAACAGGAACTGTATTAGTCTGGAGTATTTTGTGTTAAATATAAAGCATATTATTTATCCCCACTCATAGTGGATAGCCGCTGACGTATGACATTTGTTATAAATTGGTGCAATAAAAACAAAGACGAATAGGGTTGTTATAAGAACAATTTTAAAACAAAACTCAGAAACATAATTTGACTGCAGCTGCAAAGTCTATAGCAAAGTCTTAGACTATCCTAGACATAAAATTACATATGGAACTGCAACAAAAATATTTCACATCATCAAAAACATTTAAGTTTATTGAATACTGATCTGGAACTGCAATTTTTTGCTTCTGATGTACTTTCACTTTACAATTAATCCATCAGGCATCCTTTCTCCTGTTGTCACTGATGAATAAATGGCATATTCATAAAGATGTTGGGTGGTCTTTTCTACAAACTATTTTTATCACAGCTCCCTTGGGAAAAGTGTGTTTTCAGGTAATAAGATTAACTTGAAAGACATGTTATGAAGAGTTTGAGGATGCAGTTTTCTGAAGAGCTCAGCAACTAGTAGTGGACTGCATTGTGCAGGGTGTATATGAAACAAAGACCTTGGTGCATTGCTTGGTGTCCTTGTCACTTACTCTTACCTTCCCTCACCATCAGTTTTGCTGCCAACATCTCACATCAGTGTGGTAATCAAGTTAGAACCAGTGCAAGTCAGTAGATTTAATAATGGCACTTCAGATCTGTGCACATGCATGTGGCCCAGATGAACATGTCTGCTGTGAAACTGGCTTCACAATGCACCCCAATATTCTAGTCCGCCAACTTTTGCAATACTGCAATTTGTAATCATCCAGAAGTTTTCCATGTAAATTTTACAATCTCTCCTGGTGCCTATTTCTACTACATTTTGACATTTCTAACCACAGCAAAGTGGAACACCATCAACATCTCCCAGTTCAACTGGGAAAATGAAAATGTGTGTGATTAACCCTGTAACGGCTTCATGTCTTGAAAATAAACCTGAAGGCATCATTTGGAAGTAATAAAGTATGGTACTCTGGAGAAATGATGAGCCGTTTCTGTATTTTACCGTCAGTGAACAGTTCCTGGAATAACTTTTGTGTGAAGCTTAAGGCTCAACAAGAAGTGCTTAGCAATATCTCCTGGTTTGAGTTCTTGTAAGATTAAACCATCACATTTCTTCACCAAAGTGAAATACGACTCGCCAAGACATATATTGGCGAGAACAGCATAAATTCATTTGACAAAAGTCTAGACTGAAAATGCTAGCCATTACTAGCTTAATAATTTAAGCTTGAATCTCTGCTTCAAGTTCCGAATTTGAGCTCAGAAAGGAGGTGGCACTCGAGTTACCCTGTTTTGTTGACATAGCTGAATCATAAAGTCTGCTCTTCAGGCTGCTTAGCAACACTTGATAACTAAAAGAAGCACCCACACATTTTTTAAAACGGTGTGGCAATATTTTGGGTTATCAAAAGTTGAAATGACCAAAAAAAAAAGACAAGGCACAAAGAGTTTGTAAATGCTGTGAGAAATGTAACCATACACAACTGGAAAACAATGTTAAAGTTTTCATATGCTTCAGAGATAAAGGGCTATTTCACATTTTATAAGAAGCCTGGACTGCATTTAATCTCTAGTTTTAAACCTAAAACATTTTAAGAAATTATTTTATTTAATTCACAGTTTGAGCTTATGAAACTGTTTTTATTGCATTAAGACACTGCAAACTGAGACAAACATAAAAAGAACTGGACTTACAGGTCATCGATTACAGGTCAACTGAAAGCAGAGTTTATGATTTCTGTAGCTTTAACCTATATTTGAGATATATGAATTGGGGATTCTTATTTCCCCCCAAAAATACAGTTCTCTGTATCATTTGGGGACATTTCAGATATGAACTTAAACATGTTTTTTTTTTTTTTTTTTAAAGTCAGATTTGTGATCATGTGCCTGTCCCTTGTGTTTAGTTGTGTGTTTAATGACTGTTTAAGGCTCTTCTAGGGCCAAGCATTCAAAATTAGCTCCACTATATAACATGTTAAATGTATTTACTTCTTCCTATCAAATAACTAAGAGCATAAGTAAAGATAAAATCTCTTGTGAGCAGAATGTATAGATATAGCTCAACTAGACACATGGTGATCCACACTTTATTACCAATAATAAGATGAGAACTACTTGGCTCAACTGAGGCTTTACAGACTGCTGTCCAATGTTGGAAAGAAAACAAACTGCATGATGTATTGAAAATGTTATGCATGACATGCTTTCTTTTCTTGGTCTAGAAAGAAAGTCGATCAATTATTTTTCATGGTTTTCTTAAACTAATGGTACATCCATCAATTCCCTGTTGTCTGATTGTGGCAATCTGCCAAACTCTTCCCGCTAAAACTCCAGCAGAGTTAGGCGTTAAATCAGGTGTACTTTTCCTTGCGCAGTTCCATCCCTGATTTTCCCACATCCCAATTCCAGCTCAGCCGATAAAGATTGCAGAGTTGGTTTGGGAGGAATGTGTACCCGCTCCTCTCTTCCTATCGTCTTTGTACATGTCAACAGAATCTAGAGTTACAGAGTAGATATTGAGAGACCCTTTCTTGCTGTTGGTGGTTAAAGTTTAAGGGCGTTGGAAGGACATTTTGCCCTGATCAACAAGACTTTGGCATGCAAAAGATCAGGCCTGCTCGGCCTAAAAGGATCAGATTTTACTGACAGGCCATTCTGATGCTGCTCTAGGGGAGCCGTTGTTGCCCTTGTTGGGAAAAGTGATACAGCAGAGGGCTGAGAGAAAAGTAATGTGCAACACAGACAGATAAAAGGGAGATAAGAAGTCTATCACCAAGGGTGAGGAGGATTTGATTGATGACTGATCTAAAATACAACATCTCAACATAAGTCTTGGTAAAAAATTGCAATTTTAATTATGTCAGGAAAGTTGTTTGTCTCCATTTGTGTGAAATGACCCAAAGTTAAAGGGTCATTTCAAAATTTTGATATATCCAAAAGTAAATCTCTTAAGTTTATAGAACAAGTATAAAACAACATTAATAACTTAAGTCACTGCCACAGAAACACTTTATGTGTAGCAATGGAAAAAAAATAAAACATGCAGTATGTAGTTGTTGGCTCTAGCCAACATATTTGTTTTTTTTAGCATTTTTAGAAACCAATGGTGAAAAATTTACGCATATGCAAAAAATGTTTGTGCCATCTGTTCCCACAAGTCACTGCTTTCACATTAACTATAAAACTAATTACTCTATATAAGATTATCTTTGAGGGTCATGGAGGTGGAGGGAAAGCAGGGTTGCTGTTTGTGTCCGGTATATTTGACTTTTGGTCAAATATACCAGGACAAACAGCCATGCATGCAAATACTCATAGCTAAGGGCAACTTTAGAGCAATTCGTTAATAAAACTGTCACGATTTTGGATTTGAAACCAGGAACTTCTTGCTGCCATCACCGGTGCTACCAACTGCTCCAGTTTACAGCCAAACAAAGCTTTTCTTAAATTATTACATTTAATAAAACGTTTACAGGAAGTGACAGGAAGTGGAGTACTCTAGCTGCAGATTGCTTACAATTTTTCTTCACAGCATTGTGTTTGAAAAGGGCCATGAAAATCAGGTCTCACGAAAATGAGGTCAAGCCACTGAGGATAACCAACATGCACGAAAGAGTCTAGATTTGATTAAGTACAAAAACCATGTAACTAACCACTGCAAAAATGTCTTTTTTTATGGGTAGAAAATAGAAGTAGGCTACGATGAAATAGTAATGCTTGGGCATGACTGGCCATGTGGTAAATCTACCTATCGCCATCTATATGAGGAGAATAATTTTGTGAGTGTAATATCTACATGGGATAGTATGAAAAGGCCCTGAGGGAGCCATCAGATTTTAATATGTCTTTTTAAAATCACAGTCCTACTCTGTTCTTATGCTGCAAATAGAAAAAAAAAATCTAAATAAGGGCAACTACATCTGAAATGTCCCTTTATTAAGATAAAGTGCATGAGAGCCTAGAGACTGGATGAGATCAGAAGAGAAATTTGACCCAAGGCAAGAGACCATTACATAGCAGCTTAGTATACATACTAGTCTGAAATCAAGGAGATTTTTCTACTTCCGTTTTAAAATTTTTAAAAACGTTTCATTGTAATTATAATCTCAACAATCATGTTGAGAAGACAAATGTCAACATGCTGATTTGCTCTGAAAAACGGGGATCTTCTTACATCAAAAGAGCCGTGACAAAATGACTCAGTGGTATTGGTCATGAAATGCAAATGGCAGCATTAATCTCACCTATAATTTCCCAACACAAAACAATGGAGCAGCAGAAACTCTGGAAGACATACACATAACCATAAACATCTTATTTGGACGTAAGCCTGCAAACACGGCACAACAGAGGCAGCGCAGAATGAGCGATCTATGACCAGGGTGGGCTCGGTGTTTGGCATAGGAATTACTATCTGAAGCAAAGGGCATTTGTCATCACAGAAAACTTCGACCAACTACGCCGTGACACCTTTAATTTAGTTGCAGAGCAGTTAATTTTCAATGACATTTTACAAGTGATTGCTTCCATCCAAAGTGTATCCATCACTGCTTTATGTCAGTGATTCAGAGGACTCACCACTTCATTACGAGCAGCTTTTCAGCAGCATACAGGTTAGGGGAAGTTTAGTTTTATATTATTTATTTTACACAAATTGTTCACACTCCTAACAGGACAGCCATTGAGAAAAAAATCCCTCTTATGATTCTCTGCAGTCATGCTTACCGTGTGCAAGCAAAACAAGACAATATTGTACACTATTATTAAAGTTTGTTTCTAAATTTAGATGTTTTTTGTTGTCGTTTTAGATTAATACACTATAATCAAATAGCATGATTAGAATTTATTTAAACTTTGTTTTCATGAAATCTTGACGACTTCTATTAAACAGTAAGATTTTAAGTTTTGCTTGCCAGTTGTAGTCAACTTTAACAAAAGCAAACAAAGCGGTATAAATCAAGTTAGTAAAGCTTCATTTATATAGAAGCTCTCCAGATATTTCAAAAATCACAAAACTAAACACCAACAGTAAGGATGTAATTCCTCCCGGTGGTTACAAAATAAGTCTAATATTGTTTTATACTCATAATTGTATCAATACTGAGAAAACACTTTTATGAGGGTTGTGTTTTTTTAATTTCTTCTCAATCACCATTTGTTTTTCTCAATCATGGTCTGAAGATGCATAATTTACTAAATGACTGCAATAAACAATGTGACGTTATTGATAACACAACATTAGACCCGTCTCCCCTTAGGGAAATAACTGAAGTCCCCCTCTACCAGCTCTCATATCTGCCTATTTTAATAGATCAAAGACCAAAAATCTATTTGTATGCATTCATATAGTGGAATCTGACTTAGAACATCCACAGTACCCAACAACCACAGTCTTCTTGGGAGAATAGCTAATCAGCATATAGGGATAGTGACTGGAACTCATGTCCAGGTTTGGCTACCTTCCAAACACCAGCCAACAGCATGTCAAGTAACATTGCACCTGGATATTTCCCAAGCTGAAAACATTTTCAGTGAATAATTTGGAGGTACGTTCCACAGAAAAAACATCAAGTGGCTCCACGAACTCTAAACGTCAATATCCTCAACAAATATCGACATGCATGGTATATATTTATACAAAATACAATAACTGGTTGTTGCTTCACTTGGTGACCCCAAGAAGCCTCTGTTTGACGCAGTTCTCTGGGCTTTTCATTTCACCCCTTACAAATCCGTCTCTTTAAGACAGATGTCTTGTGATATTTAGTGTTATGAGCAGCCTGAAATCCTGCAACAAAAACTTGAATCCTTGTCCAGCCTTGCTTGACACAGCACAGCTTCACCTGCTTAAAATTGCAAGTATTGCTCCGACTGTAGTTCTTTTCTTGTACATTCATGTAGATTAAAACACCCATTCACAAAGTAAGTGCCACATTCTCTTCTATTTTCCCTTTTTGAAGAGTGGTAAATAGACAAGGCCACTATGTCACATCATGTTTACAGATTTGAAACAAGAGAAACAACTTAAGGATAAAAGATATTAGCTATCCTGATCAATTTATAAAGTACAACTTATTGAAAAATATATGGGCGCAAGTAAGAGTGTGCACTGGTGATTTTGCTTTAAATTATTGATTATTTGTATAGGTATTTTTACCCTACAATTAAATAAGTGGCCTGAAACAAAAGTTGGATTTTTCAGTTTGTGTTTTAGACCATGCAACTGCAACAACTATAAAAATATAACATTATTTACAGCTTTTTAAAATATATATAAATCTTTATAAGGGACAGCCAAAATTTGTGGGTAAAACTGTGTCTGCATCCAGCTTATACAGTCACCTTTTAAAACTCACATCCTTTTAAGAAGTTCACTGGACAAAAAAGAAAGAAAAAAAACAGACAAAAGGAAGTAAACACCATGAAACAGCTGTGGAGAAGAGAATCTAATGGCATCAGCACAAAAGTCCGTCATGTTGTTTAGCCTTGAAACTTTCTGATCGTGACTCTGTTGCCATAAAAGCAGGTCTATCACAGCAACCTCTATACTATAGAGGCTTCTACAGTATGTGGTTTAAACTGTCTGGAAATCTTGTGCCGAAATCCACCAAAAGCAGAGGAAAAAAAGCTAGCAAAAATTGAGGAGATTGCAGTACTCCCCCTTTCTTTTTTAGTGTTCAAAAATTACATCATAGGAAGCACAAATGGTGTGGGAGGCTTCAATAACAGAAACAGTGTTTTCTTCTGAGACAACTCAGCAGTTCTTTCAGGGTTCCTTCATTTAGAAAGTGGATAAAACTTAAAGTTGGCCACAGAATTTCTGATCACTGTATATGTAATTTGTCATGTGTTACCGAATTTTCTGAAACTGACAGTATGTCCCATCAAGACTCGACAGCTGTCCACAAGCATCCTGTTACATGTTTGTAACAGGATGTTACATGTTTGTAACTGTCCACAAACATGTAAGGATGCTTGTGGACAAACAGGATGTCCACAAACATCCAGTTTGTGGATATCAAAAAACATCCTGTCCACAAACATCCTGTGTGTGGGCAGGATGTTTGCGTCCACAAACTCACCGTTTCTGCGTTCAGCTTTTAGCGCCTTTCTCACATGCTGCTCCACAATCTTAGCAAACGAGGCCGTTTCCATGTTGTCAAAATCAAACCAACTCGAACTTTCAAAATGTACTTTTACAGCAAGAGACATGTAATAAACATGTCGTTTTAACTACCACTGGGTGTTTCACGCTCCTGGTGGTGTAGCACTGAGCTCGATGCAACCCTTTAACCCAGTCACACAACCAGACACCTTTTTCACGTGGCTACACACACACATACCATGTCTGTCACCCACTTGTAAAGAACCTGCAACCAGATAACTATATCCCACTGATATCACTGCCACTTCCTCAGCTGGCTGGACGTAACCAGCCAGAAATGTTGAGCCCTTGTCATGTCACGGCTGCAAGGTGTTTGTTGACAAAGCAAATCATAACCTGCACGTATACATCGTGCGACCAGGTCTGCAAACAAAAATGTTGAACAAACTATTAAAGGGGTATCTCAGGATTGTCCAAATGAGGTTCTGTTTAAGCATTACACCCAGTTAATATCTTATCTCTCTTTTAAAATAAATCCAAACGAGTCGCTTGAAGAGATTAAAGCTAATAGACCAAGAGAAGGCAAGACTAAAGCGGACTTCTGCCGTCTTATCATGTCATCAAAATTCATCATTTGAACCTTCAAACGGTTGTCACGTTGGCTTTGGAGAAAAGGTTTTGATTATATACTGTAGATGGTAGAAGTACGAGGCGCATAAAGAATGGAATATATAAAGTACTTTGTCATAGTAATTTTTAGGAGGAAGCAGGGCAGTGCACTACTAATAACAGGGCATTCACTGAAGCTCCTATAACATTTTTTTCCTTTATATGTCACTTTATTTTTAGATCAGGCAGTTAGCAATTAAAAGTCAGTTGACAGTATAAGTAAGAAGTCCTGTTTTTGGTTCACCGTGAGCCATTTACGGGATGGAAAACATTTGGAGAACAGGTGCTCAGATTAGATGAGACCATTAATACATTTTTTGGCTAACATGAAAACTATTATTTGGGTTTAAAACCAGCACTGCATGTCACCCTTGAACACCCCATCCCTGCAGTGAAGAATGGCGGTGGCAGCATCATGCTGTTTGGGAGGCATTTTCTGAAAATATAAATTTTTCTGAAACTCACACACAATCTTCTTTATCACACACAAACTCAATAAAATAGATTAGGGTGTGTGGCTATAACATGGCAAAGTGTGACAAAGTTAAACTTTTGCAAGGTATTCTACACTTTGAGAATCATCTCCTGGAGATAACTGCTTGTTACCCTTAGATGGTGAAAATTCCTGAATTGTCTCCTTATTTGCCATTTAACCATGTGTTTTGTCCTGGAAAATGTTGGTGCAAAATCTAGGCTAGTAGGTATACAAAAAAAACAACAACAACAGGCTCTTCTGCATACAGAGCCAAACACACACCACCACAACAACACAGGCTACTCAGTCACTGCCATCATCGCTCCGTTTCTACGTCTGAATAAAGGACAACAGCCCCAGGAAAAACCAACCCAAAACTGTGAGAAGTAGAGGAGCAAATGAGACCGAAAACAAGAACTTGCAAAAGGTCATTATGAAATTGACAAATCAAATTCACAGGCTGGGGAAGGAAAGTAGTAACATGGGAAAACATGTTGAGCTTCTCCCATTTCATTGTTGTCATGAATAAGTGTTCAAGTGAATAAGTGAGGGAAATCGCTTTAAAGCAGCAAAACTCACTGGAAGTATTCCAGTGCACTTAAATGATGTACACAAAAATAAATGCACATATACAGAGAAGCAAGAAGCGGGCAGAAAGGAGGAAAGAGAGAGAGAGAGAGAGAGACAGCAGCACAATGCTCCCTGCTGCACTGCAGCAAAAATCTACAGCTAACCACAGCCACAACCTCCAGCACTGCACAGAACAGACCCCGGTACAAAGAGAGGGGAGTGATCTGCACAGGAACGAAAACTCCACATCAGACTGCATGACATAAAAAAGGAAGCAAAATGTTTTGTTTTGTTTTCTTTGTCTCATGTCCAAAAGTCTCAATAGACAATAGGAATCAGTCACATCTTTCAAAGCCCAACAAGTCTTCCATCTGTTTGTGATGGTGTGAATAAAAGGCTGCTCTGCGATGCACACTGCAATTTATAAAGCATTGTCTGAGTACAAAGTAATGCAACAAACTGTGGTGTCTGCCCTGAAATCAACTTCAAAACGGAGTAATCAAATCTCATGAGCACGTCGCTGTCAGTTTCCTTCTGGTAATTAATCTCTCCAAGGAGGAAGATGGCAAAAAGCCCTAACAAGCAGGTCATAAGGGTCGCTTTTTTACAGCGAGGAGAAACAAACAGCCCTGCATTAAAAGCGGTGAGAGACGCTTCGCTGTTATAACAATAATGTGGGACACCAATAGATTCACAACTATGAGGCTCAGGTGGCAAAATACTACAAAACAAAATAAAGGGTGGAAATATTGAATTACACTGGGAGCTCTTGTATTATTTGTACTATTCGCATATTATTTCTCCGTTTATGGCAGCTTTGTGGAGTGGTGTAAGTTACGTGAAACTCCTTCAGGTCATAAGAACCACCTGCAAACCTGCTTTCAAACCTTAGCTGGTGCTTTTTTCTGATAGGTTTATATAAGATTTTATCATGAAAGTACAAAAACCTAAACACAGTCCAGGAAATACACACTCCTGCAACCCAACAAACAGTGCAGTTTCAGTTTCAAAAAGCATACAGGACAGGAACACGACACTGTGTCAGCTCAATACTTTAAAATATTGATGGCAATGAGAAGGTTTGTTAAAAATGTCGCCTTTTGGAACTGACTTACCTTAAACAGCGCTTCTCAATTCCAGTCCTCAGGCCCCCACTGCTCTGCATGTTGTAGATGTGCCTCTATTCCAGAACAGCTGATTCAAATGATTGCATGACCACCAAGTGCTGCAGAAACCTGTTGATCACCCACAGATTCAATCCAGGTGTGTGGCAGAAGGGAAACACCTAAAACATGCAGGGCAGGGAGGCCTGAGGACCGGAATTGAGAACGCTGCCTTAATAAGAGTCATCGGTGGCACTGCTTTAAGTTCTCAGCACAATGGCTTCCCATTTTTTCAAGACTGGAAATATTTCCAAACAGCTGAATTTGCGACGGAGGGAAAAGTGCAAATTTTCTTTCAGCCAGCTGCCTGGCAATGCGCACTGACGTGCGGGGAAAGGGCAGCGCTGCATAACTCCATTCTGCCAGAAGAGGCTCCACATTTTCAACATTTTCCAATTTCAAAAGTTGTTGGAAAAGTACTTTGTGAAATTTTTACTTTTTAAACCTTGATTTGCATTGATTTTATGTTTTATTTTCCCAGCACAATCATGTTAAACATATCCAGAGATACCAGTACGAAAATTAAGGTAAAGGATGTTGCTAGTGTTTGTTCTCTACTGATTAGTAAGATTCTGAACTGAAGGATGGGAGCACAAACGGCTCAGAAAAAGAGACAAATAATTAGAGATGTTGGCAACAACAACAGTTACGGCATAATTTTACCAGTACGTTTCTGATATTGATGGAAATCTTTATGCCATGTTTGGTTGTGAGAATGGTTCTAAGCCCGTTACACTGAAATTAATTCAATGTATTGATGTGGTGCCAATTAATAACAAATTTGAAGACATTTAACAGGACAAACTAATCTATTTTATGTAGCCAATTCTAATATCACATAAATTCATTTATTCAAATTCCCCTCCATACGTTAGATATAATACAATGTAGACAAATTCAGTTCATAGTGGCACTTAGTAAAATGTTTTCTATCCAAGTAAACTTCCTAAATGCATCAAGTCACAAAATTTTCAAGTGTCTACGTTGAGCCACATTGAAAAGTAATGACTCATTTTTAACAGGCAGATTCTGGCGGCAGAATCCAGCTTTATGTGAGCGGCCATGAGCTGCAACAGACTGGGGCGTTTGAGAAAACCCAATGGTTTTCGTAAAACAGAGTTAGCTAATTTCAAGCCAACAGGATAACATGTTTAGGGCATTTTATTTATGTAAAACCTTACAAGATACTTCTCTGCAGACCCAGAAGTTCTACATTCGCCTATCTTTCTTCAGGTTTGTCTGTCCACGTAGCTTTAGGAAAAGACAACTGCTAATTTAGCACTTGGACAAGCTCACAGTGACATCTGAAAAACACTCACAAGGAATACTGACAATAGAAGTGATTCTGGATAGCAGAAAATGTAAGTAAATTTCACTTTTTAAAGCCATGCACTCCCGATATTATGCAGTAATATTTTGTGAGAATGTTCTACGTAGTTTTTGGTAATGCTATACAGCTTAAAGCACAAAAAAGGGTATTGCCATAAGCAAGTTATGGTCAGGCTTTGTGAAGATGTTTCCTTCTTTCTATCAAAAGAGAGCCTTAAAATCCTTTGACCATATTTCTCACCTCTACATGGAGCAACATGATAGCAGTTACCTAAAAATGGTGCAAATATAAAACTGGCTGACAAAAGTCTGCCAAATTAATAAGATAATTCTGTCTCAAAACTACCTTTTGTCCAAGAAGTGAAAAGATCTCATGAATTATTTTTGATTATATTAATTTCAGATGGATTTCCAGTTGCTTCAATTCAATCGCTTGCAATGCTTTTTTTCTCTTTTTTTTTTGTCTTACTTGATTAGGTTTTCAATTTAATCTTTGTACAACAAACCATGACAGCATTGTCCCATTACGTTTTTATTCATGCCAATAAAGACAGAGAGACGGAACATCCTGCTCAGCTTATGCTATCGGTAAGGGGGCAGAGATGACGGACAACGGTAATAAATGAGCTGCAGACCAGCAGTGAGTCATGAAATCACATCAGCAATCTATCATAATCAAATAGTTGAATGGTACTTTCAGCACAGAGAATCAGCAGACCTACAGACCCTGCTCTGTGATTCTGCCTAACAAGTCATCATTGCAACACACCATCAGATGTTTTGTAAAATCCTTACAGAGATCAAATTAAATATAATCAATCACAAAATACTTTTTTTTAAATGTGATTGTTTGATAATACTATATATATATATATATATATATATATATATATTCCCTAGCTGTTAGGAAATGGTAGAAGAAGAAAAAAAACATTAATTATGTGACCAAAAAGTTAGGAGGAAGGCATCATTTTTAAAGTCTGTAAAGGTAAGAACCACATTGGTAAAACTGTTAAGACTTATTTCTTTAAAAAACAACAAAACTCTGTAACACTTTATTTGACGGATTGCGAATAAGACTGTCATGGCACTGTCATAAACCTGACATAACACCTGTCATGAACATGAGTAAGTCTTCATGAATATTTAGGACTTGTCATAAAGTGTCATTTGGTAAATCATGACACTTTTAATACAAAGTATTAACTCTTTTAACTTAATGAGCATTCAAAATTATTTCCAACCAGATACTCTGGCTCATGGATGTTTGCAAGAAGTTTCTTAATAAATAAATAGATTAAACACCAGCTTTACATTTGACAATTAGTTCTCTAAAACGTAACTGATTAGCTCAGTTGGTGGATGTTGATTCCTGCTTACCTGAGAAAATAGTAACACAAAAATGACTTATCTAAATTTCTTGGGGAATATTTGATCTCCTTCTTTCTCTTTGGTCAAACAGGGACTTCTTTCTCTGGTGCCTGGTCCTCACTATCATCCTCCACAACGTAGCATGTCTTCATTAGCCACATTTGTCCCCCCCCACTCTCCACCATATGTCATTAGGATAAAATTGTTCTTCATGTGGCTAAAGTTGCCAAAGCAAAGAATACAAGCACCATGTCACATCAGCCAAGCTGCTAAATAATGCACATAAAGGATAACTTTGACTAACATATTAGCTTTTAATTTGCTAGATTAAAATTGGAGGGAAAAATCTATTTGCCTGCCTTTAAAATATGTTTAAGATTAAGTTCTAACCAGCCAGTCCAGTGGCTCCAGGAGCTATTTGTAGCTCCTGGGTGGGGAAAATGTTACTTTTATTTAGAGTAGGAGGAGATCAGTGATGGGTGGGGTCAAGTGTGTGTGCGTGTTTATGTCTGTATGTGAGGGATGTAGGGGAGATTTAGAGATATGGCTCAACTTACCCCATACACAGGGTAAGTGAGACATGAGACAACCTTTTTTGTACATGCTATATTATCAAAACAGTTATGGTTACACTTGTTGTGATTGTTTGAAAGGATGGACAACATCCTAAAAACATATGCAGATATATAAATTAGCAACCAAACTAAGGTTGCCTTACTTATCCTAAGTACGAAAAAAGACTTTTCTTACCCTAGTCTGTCCTACATACACTATGTATGTATCAGAACCAATGATAAGAGTTAAAACAGTCTTGTGTACGTCAGGGAAGACTGTTTTAGTTCACAAATACTGTATGTCCCTTCATTTAGTCAATAATGTCACATATTACTTTATTATTAGTAGTAGTATTATTAACACTACTGTATTGACAATGATGAGCAATGGTTGAAATAATACTTCCTTAAAACCTATTTCTCATAGAATCTTTTTTCATCTTATTAAACCTAGCTGTAGTTTATATTGTAAAGACTGATATAAGCAGAAAAAAAGGTTTGCTGACAGTCGTTCAATTCCTAAAATAAACAGTCAGCGGAAAAAAATAAACCACAAAGCCAGCTAATTCTACAATAGTGGGGGAACTTATATATTGACTAAAAAAGTTATATTGGCTAAATTTAATCATAGCTCTAGAGTATCGTAGCAAGGCCTGAAATTTGTTGTACTATTAAACATAATAACTCTCATTGGCTGTACAGATAGGATTTCTTCCCAAGTGCCAGGACCAATATTCCCAAAGAATCCTAAGACTGAGAGCAGCTCCTGGTGCCATGATTTTAGGAAAAGTCATGTAATTTCTTGAAAGGTACTGCTCCACTGTCCTGTTTGGTTCACTCTCCCCCCTTACGTTGGTCGTTTCGCCAGATCAAACAAGTTCATACAAGCAGGCAATCATAGTGAATAGATGACAGCTGAGCGTCCACGTTAATATCAAGTAGATGATGTAGTAAAATAACCGGCATGGCGAGAAACCATGACAAATAAGGTCACATGTTGATGCCTTAAAGTTTGTCATTAATTTCTCCATGATATTATAAATGCAAAGGGTTAAGGCTGCAACAAGGAGACACCACATTATGTACAAGTTTGATATACGATGTGGTGTAAAACTCAAGTCAGATCTCCATATTTAACTGAAGTCAGACTTTAGGTAAGTCTTTAGGTAAAATATAAATTAATAAAATAGCATGGGCACAAATACTAATAAAATTTAATTAAAATTTTGGACAGTGTGTAAAATAGAAATCTGTAAAGAAATATTTTATTAAGCAGAAAAAAACAATAGTCCAAATGAGAGTCACTTGTAAGGACTGTAGTATAACAGAAAGCAGAATTTATTATTATTAATAATAATAATGATAATAATAATAATCAATATTTTTATATAAAATTACTAAATAAATGATTAGACAGTTTGCAGGTCTTCCCATTCTCTTCTCCTCTGCTCATAGCCCATGCAATAAGCTGCCCAGTGCCATAAAGTGAAATTTTGCAGTCCAAGTTTCTCTTGTCAAGAAACTCCATTTCCTTCTTAAATAATGGTATGATTATGGCTTATTGTAAAGGTAATAATAGATTTTTTCTAAGAAGTGCGGCCAATATCATATGTTATTAACAAACAAGAGACAGACTGACTAAAAAACACACAAAAAACGTGAAAAGAAATATAGACTTCAGCTTTTCCAGGTAGACACATGGAAGCCACTACATGGAACTAGTTTCCTCATGACTAACTCATTACTGGTAGCTTCCGCCAGAGGTGTCAGACATGTGTCAAAATATTTAAAACACCAAACTCTACTGTGTTGAAGGAGAGAAAATGGGAATTTTCTTTTGTGGTCATCAAACAAAAGAGTGATTACTACATCATCTGTATATAATCAGAGAAAACTTTGCTTTTTGTCTTAATATATCTCCAAAAAAGAGTTTTAGCTTTAGGGTCAAATAGTCGTTGTAGTTTCAAAAGCATTACTTTTTAAATGTGGCATACAGTCTGCACAAAGAAATGATGCTCTCTGTAAGTTCTATAAATAATTTGCTCTTTACCAAATTCCACAATTATTCAAACCTAACTTCAAGACCACAAAGCCACACATCACAGGTTTCACAGTGCTATTATTAATTAAATGAAAGACAAATTGACTATTATTTATTTATTTATTTATTTTACTTTTTTGACCATGATAGCATGTTATAATGTCTTCCCCTCATCAAACACATATCCACAGTCATGTTTTGCATGTTTGAGAAATCCTTGATTCTCTAGCGGCAGCCATCCAGTGGCGTCTTAACCTTGGTCATGCACTGGGCCACCTATTTACCCAAAGCTTCACTTTAAAAAATATGAAAGCAACTGTTGCTGAGACAAAACGTTAAGTCTTTAAAGTATAAAAAACAAATCACAATCAACCTTTCCATTGTTTTTCTTTATATATATATATATATATATATATATAGCTGAGAGACAACAGCTATCACCAACATATACAATAGCTTCAAGTGATTAGAAACCAGATCGTTGAGGTGACTGCAGCTTGTGCTTATTAACAAGTTTTTCATGGAAAAATATCTTTGGTTTCCAGTAGTTTTTAATTTGTTGGAGTATCTTTTGTTTTATTAAAATAGGTCAAAGCCTTTAGTGAGTAACACAACGCCTGAACACAAGTGAAGGAAAAGTTGCAAAAATGTGCCTTTTAAGTAAACCCCCCCAAAAAACTCTATGAACAACATATGCAAAACCACAGAATAGAGAGGTGTACTTAATTTTTACTATGGCTGTACCTTGAAACAACAAAAACAACAACAAAAAAACACCCTGTGGCAACTTCCACCTATGAACTCTTAAAAAAATGCATCACTCCAGAGACTCCTCACATCTCATTGCAAACTCTTCATGAAAAGCTTCACTAAATCGTTGACACAGTTGCCTCTTATTCCATGTAGGAAGGTGTGAAAGAAAGGCAGTTCTGACACCATTTAGACAGGAGGCTATGAAGCCTGGCTTTACATCCCAAACACCTATAATTTGAGATGAATATACAGCATAGAAGAGTCAGGTGATACAGTGTGTAACAGAGCTCCTGCTGTTAAGTGAAGGGAATGAACTAAATTACAAGATGATTTATTAGGCTTCCCGAAGACACAGGACAGGCTACCAAAGTGGATAGAGCAAATGCTATACGATCAAACTATTTTCAAATGCATCTTAATATCACAGGGTTCCCGGAAAGAAATGTTGTCTTTAAACATATGGCCTCCTTATTTGTAGATGGCAATTTTTACCCAGTCTAGGTACTGGTAAGTTCTTGGTATTATTTCCGCAGTCTTAAATAAGCTCTGTATTTCACATTTATACGAGAACATGAAAGAGCAACAGGCACCAAAAAATGCTGCGATGAGTCACTCTCGTCTTTGCATCAATAACAAATAAAATCATAGGCACATCCCTGATTAAGAACATTTGTGTCTGCAGGTGTCAAGCTATGTTAAAAAAAAATAAACAAAAAGGAAACAGTGTATTCATCCAGTCAGCAGAGACTAGTTTTGCTTATCAAAATTTTGTCTGAACACTCAACGGTTGTCAGCCACAATAAGTCGGCGTCAAAAGAGCTTTTTTTTCACCTCAAATCAAGCTGCTTCTCTTGCCTGAGCAATTTTGCAGCTGCTACGACAAACCCTACATTCAAAGCAAGAGCAATGTGAAAAGCAATGACTCTCAGAAAAAAAAAAATGCTTTATGTTTTTTTTGAGATGAATATACATCTTATTCACAAAGATAAATAGTCAATTTAATCTATGGTATACCACTACAATCTGCATTGAGGACGACTGTGGTTCAACAGAAAGAGTAGTCAAAGTTGCGGGTTTGATTCCAGCTTCCTTTGATTTTTTTGGGTAATGTTAATGACACTGAAAATGTTGCTATTTATGGTTGCATGCAAAATCGTTTTGCCAAATTACAAGCAGAAAATCAAAGCTTTATTCCGGTGGTTTCATGTTAAATCTCTGATATTTAACAATATAATTGCAGTTTCTTATTGTTGATTTAAGGAAAAATGACGTCTGGATCAGCATAGTGATTTTTTTTTGTTAAAGTAAGAAGAAACCTCAAATGAAGGAAACTGGTAAGGTGAAAGAAACTGAAGAGCAAGAAATGAGTTGTAACAAATTTGACTTATTGTGATCTGCCATAATTTAGTATAACCAAGTTGTTTGAGCTCTAGTATGTAGTTCTTCATATCAATATATTAATTATGCAATAAAAAATACATTCCTATTTAATAATAACAGAGCTAGAGTGGAAGGTAGCTGTTTGTCCATTTTCTGCTCTCTCATTTCTGCCCATTTCAGGGTCACAAGTGGGATGGAGATCATTCCAGCAGTCCTTAGAGCCAACACAGAAACAAGCAACCATACACACTCACTTCTAAAGCCAATTCAAAAACACAAATTAACCAAACAAATGCAATTTGGGGCAGTGGGAGGAAGCCACAACAAAAACCCACACAAAAAGCCCAGCAAAGTCAAATTTTCAGAAAACATCTTTCTGTGCAGTGAGAAAACTAACTTAACTATCTTCAAAACAGTGAAGTCAAAACAGAAATATGACAGTAACAAGCAACTTTATTCGCCACTTGGAATATTGTTGTGTTGACTGAACACATATGATTTTGTGGCGGATTGGGGTGGAAACAATAAAAAGTGATCATTCAGTTCAGAAGTTAATTCAGGAAACATTTCTTCTACTAACTAGACACATACCACCTGACTTTTTTTATACATGGACATGCATCCATCCATTCATAGTTGCTAAATGAATGTTGAAGAACCTGTAAGCCGAAGGTTGCCTCCCCTGAAGATGTATTGCAAATGCAATGTAATGTTTGTAGTAACGTTATAAATCCATTGGGAATGAGCTGTTCAGGCTTCATTTAAAGTTGTTCAACGGAGACCAAAGGAATTGGCGTCAACACTACTACTGAGAGGCCTAAGCTGAAATGATTCTGGGCTCAAATGATTCAAAATGATTCAGGGCGGTGATGTTCATAAAACTGACAAATGAGAAAAATTTGTTGCACTTGCTGAGGTTTTCACCTCACATCTGACAAGTCCTTGTCAGCGCCCATCCACGAACAGCCAATTTCAGCACTACGTGTCAAACATAACTCACATGCGCCGCAGAACTAAAGCTGCCATTAAAGACAGAGAAAGCTGAGGACGTGTTTCTGCTCTTGGTACACGAGGTTTAGGTTTTTTGCACAGATCAGTTTATTAGTGCTTTCTCTGCGTATACACGCACACACAGGTTATAAAAGCAACCTAACATTTCTTCGACAATCTATTTTGCTAAATCAGCGTAATTGACAGTAATCACTTTATCTTTCTACTACATGTTCCACTGAGCAAGTCATAACACCACAGGTAGCACTCAAATCACAAAGCAATCAGCTCCTCTTCGCTGCTTCTCCCAGCAGCTCATTCTGACAACAGTTTCTTCTTTAACAATTCAACATGCTTTATAGAATTGTCTCTCACAAAGAACAGCATGCTTGATAGGTATTTTCCTTTCGAACCTAAATAAAAGAAAGAACCACAGACAACGTATATGAATTTCATGTAGAGCTTTTGCAAAAGGAGAAGGCTCTGAGAACTCTTGGGAGAAGGCTCTGAGAACCTTTTCTCCGAGGAATCCACAGAGCATTCTGGGCTGCCCTTACAACGGCTCCTGTTTTTATTGTCAAATAAGGACAGGCAAGGGGGCAGTAAGGAAAAACAACAGAGGTCGTAAAGCTTCTAACCCAAACATCTAACAACCCAGGTCCAGATGTGATATCTGATCAAAGGTCTGAGCCCGGTTCAAATCTCGGTCAATACTGTCAAGAAAACAAAATACGACTGCTCACAGGTGGTTACTAAATTAGGGGGTGTTCTTGCAAAAGGGTTTAAAGTCTGAGAAACTCAGTGTTATCTATTTCTCGTAAAGTTGAACAGACAGTAGTGACCTCCAGGTCATTTAAAGAAGAGAACACTTTAAACAGAAAATCACAAAGATCTATAGACTTAATGTGAACTAGAGTACGAAAATAAAATGATAATATCAAAAAATCTCTAACAATGCTGTTCTACATTTAAGTCAAATTAGAAATGTTGCTTTTCCCTTGAGAGATTTACTCTGAAATGAGGAGTTCATTTTATACTAAAAATAAATTTAAGGCCTCTGTTGTCCAAGCTAAGTTGAAAGTGGACTCAGGACTTTTCACGTCATGCAAAATGTCGTGGATCAATGTCTTGACCTGGGACACTTCATTATATCGCAGAGGGACATTAAGGCTTGAAGTGCAGCTTGAAGTGACTCGATTACGATTTATTTTCACGTAATGCGACCTGTATCTGATCTTTTCATGACGGTCTGAACAACACGGGTTGGATTCTATTCGAATGTGGCCCAGGCCATTTGGATATCCGATACATATCCGATTCAGCAAAACACTGAGCACATTCTCTATGTATGACGTTATGCGGGACACTTTCGGGTCGTTTGCAGTTCACATTAGAGAACACGTACAGGTCGCATGTATTTGGAAGTATGAACGGTCACCACTAAAAAATACAATTTGACAAAAAATCGAAATTGGGTCACTTCAGGCTGCAGTGTGAACGTAGCCTAAGATTCAACCAACATCCTGCTGATAGCTAAGCAACTATTCTTGTGCTGCAATGCTGTGGCTTATTGGGAAGAATTGAGGCCAGGTGTGAAGTTTTCATAGTGGCAATTTGGGAAAACTGTGTGATCTGCTGCTGTTGGTCCACTTCTTTTATCAAAGTCAGAAATGTTTGGAGTGCCTATGATTTTTTTCTACTGATAAGCTTTCTAAAGACGCTGACTTCATTTCCCAGCAGGACTTCACATCTTCACAAACTGCCTAAACTAACAATACCTGGTTTAATGACCAAAGCATCACTGTGGTTCATAATCGAGGACTCTGGCCTGGCCCAAACCCCACAGAGAGTCTGCTGTCAAGAAGGAGACGAGAGACACCAGACCCAACGATGCAGATGAGCTGAAAGTCGCAATTAAAACAGGCTTACCTTACTTTCTGTAAATATAGCCATAGACAGAGTTTATTGTAAATCAGTTGTACTGTATTGATGCAGTAATTCATGCATATTGGACATGCTTTTCAATATGGTGGTGGTATTTCTATGTTGGAACCCTTTTGGTTAGTATTGGGCTTAAGAGATGTCTGTGATTTCCACAACATTTATTTTTAGGGTTTCTTTTACTGTCAGCCATGACAATTAAAATAAACAAAATATATCACTCAGTTAATAATTGGATAGTCTTGTTTATCTTTTTTTTAACAATAATAAATCAATTTTCAAATTTACTGAGATTCCCTTGTGCCTCTTTTTTTTTTTACTTCTTTCCAAAGTGCATTGCGGTCTCTTCCAGTGAAGTCCGCATTTTATTATTCTCCTGACCAAAAACTGGAGTATGGAAGACTGAGCAACTTCAAAATACATTTTTTTTCAATCGAAATTAGATATCACACATACAGTAAGTACTCTACTTTGAGAAGCCCTTTTTTTGTTTTCTCTATGTTTTTTGTTTTTTTGGTACATCTACTACCTTACATACATGGAGGTAGTAAATGCTTCTCTCCTCTTTTCTGATTTGTATGTAAACTTGATTGCCTCTCAGAGGGGAGTAGAATGGCAGCCAAGAACTTGATTCTTAAAAATCCCAGCAGGGCATATTCCAAAGGAGCAGGACAGACATAGTCATAATTAATTCACTGTAGAAACGGATCATGCCACTGCCATTACTACACCAAGAGAGATGAAAATGAAACAGACTCTCTTGTTGACCTGTGTCATACCCACTGCACCAACACGGTGAATTACTCTGAAGAACGACTGGAATCCCTGAGTTTTTGTTCCTCTATGAAAAGTCAATTATGCCCTAATTATCCTGAGACTAAAAATATATTTCGTTTGTAACAATGGCACACAATTATCTTGTACCTTTGGTATTCCATCCTACTATAAGGGCATATGAGAGTGTGGCTTAAAAAATATGTTACCATGCATTCTTTGGCTGATTTTTTTTAGGATTTACTGATTTTCTGTGTGAGCGAAAGCTTCAACGCATCAGCCATTCGCAAACGTCCTGCAATGTTTCTGTAGGAAACCACGCAATACGCAGTGATGGTTAGAGGAGGCAGCCCTGCTGTTTTTTGTAATTGTGACAGTTCTTGTTTTAATCATGCCCGTCTCTTAATTACACTGCCATCTCTTTGTTTCCACAAAAACTTGGTTTCAGATGCAGGTAATATTCTGGAAAAAGAAAAACTGCATTTGGGAGGTAATGCTTTGAAATGAGAGCTGTAAAGAGAGAGACCAGTACCAGAGTTTCTTACAGGGAAAATGTTTCTTAGCGAAGAAAAAAGCACAGTAAAAAATTTTACATTCCACTTGTAAAATCATAAAACTGACATGACAGGCAAACCATGAAGATACGTGCAACACAACAAAGCAGCGTTTACTGCAGCCAAAGGGAGCTTTTGTTCTTTAAAAAGCATTAACAGCCTATTCATAAAGCTGTCAGATATAATTTAGTTCATAAACAGGTGGTGCCAAAAATTGCTCCACTCAACCAAACTAATGGTCTTAATTATTTGCTGGCTTTTTTTTTTTTTACTTATTCAGTTGATTAAACCTTTTGAGCTGCTTTATTTGTCTTGTAAACATTTCTGGAGTATTAAAATAAACAAGTTAGTCTAAACTTCTAAGCAGTATGAAAAATATTCACCTTTATTACAGTGGCATCATTTATCAAAGAATTTGGGAATAAAATTCAACCTGTTGAGCAAATTAATTAGCAAGACAACATTTTTTGTTGTCATAGTAATGGTAAGAAGTAATTACTTTTTGCAAAAGAGTACACCTAGCAATTTCTGTAGAGTCAATTTTTACTTTTTCAAAGCTTTTTAAAGTTTTCTCAGAAGGAGTAGTTACTTTTAACTAGCAATTTCTGGTGTACAGATTTGATCTGACACAGCTGAAAATGTTATTCACTCTTAAAAATAGGAAAAATAATAGAACATAGCATTCCAGGCAGACGTTGGGTGATCTTTACATGCCAGGAAAACAACAACAACAATAAGATAAATACTCACCCAGAAAATCTGTCCATACAGTAAGGAGAATAAACTTTTAAAATTAAAAAAATTAGAAAATTTCCAAACAAACTGCGACAAATAGGGCTGGACGACGACCCAGGTACATCATGATAACCACACACAGTAAGGAAGGTGGTAAACATCATAAAATTTGTGACACAGAGCAGTGGCAAAGACTTGGAGTCACTAAATCTCCAAAACAACCACTGCACTACATCTACTTGTCATTCGGTTATTTAGGGAATTAATATATAGACAGGCATGTTACAATGCCTACTGAGTGTACTGCAGGATCTGCTTTTCTGTGGCTTATAACAGCCTTACAAACTTTGATAAAATGCATGGCTGTTTAAAAGTACTAAGATAATTTAAATAAGAATTTGGTGGCCTCTGCCACAATGGTTAAAATGGGTCACCATTGTGTTTTGCCAATTGTGTGAAAGTGAGCTGTTTCTGCTGAAAAATGATTACTCTATGACAGTGTCTGCTATCCTTTGCCAAGTTTACATTAATTAGGTCACAACAAACAACTCCGAATGCTGAAGCCTTGGTTTGACGTCTTGATCTCACACACAATATTGAAACTGAGTTTAATTTGCAATCCCATGATCTACTATCAGAAGACGTCCTGGGTGTTTTGTGACCTGTAATGTCGCTTCTCTGTCACAGAGTCACTGCTGCGCAAGTTTGAGGAAACCACCCACTGATTTCACACATTCAGTGTAAGGCTGCTCTTTGGAGAAACTGTCTGTTTAACATCTACATTGTACAGTGTCCCAACCTGAGCTATGTCAATGAGTACCAATCGAAGATCAGCCTCGTTATGCAACACAACTTCAGACTTAACTTTTCCCTCTGACATTTGCAGTAAAACCTCTCAATAAATCACTGTCATTTATAACCACGGAGTGTGCTATTCTCTGACATTCTCAAAGTTTCACAATGGCATCTGTGCTGACATTGGCACAGTTGTCACTGCTATAAAAGCTGCAGGGTGAAACTGTAATTTCATATTTTCTCCTCAGCTGGTTCTTTGATTAATCGACTTAATGAAGTACTCCGAGACATGTACTGACGCCGTTAACATAAGGGGTAGGTTAGATTATGCAGAACATATGAAAGATATGAAAAATGAAACTGCAATCTGGATGGAAAGCGATAACATTGATATAAGAATACGAACAAGTCAGCAACTAAGAAGCTTGGCAAATCTAAATCAAAGCAGTATGCCAAAGTAGATAATAAGGAGACATTTAGGCATAAATTATTTTCAATGATATTCCAATATTCCAATCCGTTTAATGATGTGATCGAACCCAAAATGAAATATGCAGACCAAATGTGACATATCTTTCTATTTGTCATGCAATTCTTCTGTGTTATTTGATACAGTAATCAGGTAAAACATTGGGCGTTACATGTGTCTGTCCCACTTTTGCTGCAAATTACCACCCTGACCCATTGAGGCAGGGTCTCCACTAAACCCACAGTGGTGTCTGACACCAAGATGTTGCAAATCTTTTTAGTGCTATTAGCTGTGCGGTGAGATCTGCATGAATTAAACTTGTTTGTGCAGCACATCCCACTGAACTTCAATTGGCTAAACGCCCAAAGCTCTTTGTGTTGTCCTAAAAGCCTTTCTTAGCCATTCTTGCTCTGTGACAGAGTGTATTATTCAGCTGATAGAAGCCACAGATGACACTGTTTCCATGAAAAGGTGTGCAACAAAACTTAGCTAGGTGGCATACGTCCAACTAACATCCACATGGATCATGGCATCCAAAGTTTCCCATCAGAGCAATGCCCACAGGTTCACACTGATTTCGATTTCATATTGATACAATCTGGCAGGCCAGATCATACTGCGTTATCTCACTTTATGTTACTAAAAATACTCTTATCTGGGCCTTTGCAGCTCAAGTGTGGTGAGCAGCGTATTAGAAACAGTTGTCTGTACTGATAGAGAGCCGCAAAGGCTTCACTGTCCTAAAATGAAAAATAGATTATCACTCTATATAACTGTTTTTTTGTTTTGTTATGTTTTTTTCTTTACTTTACTGTAACTGAAACTAATTGTGAGTGTAATTTCTCTGACTGTGCAGAATTAATAAGTTTGAAGCTTTGAAGTTGTTTGAAACAGCACAGCACCCCACTGACAGGCTGTATTCTAGCCTACATTATCTAAACAAGGAATAATTCAAAGTTTATGAAGTGAGGTTATATCTGGTTTTATTAGTAATAGTTTTGCCACTTGTGGCGGAAAGTTGTCATATCATTGTAAGTTTGTAGTAAAGTCCTCTGAAATGGTCAAATGGGCTCCTTGCCTTAGTTAATTTTTACAATACAAAAACACCTGTATTTATGCTTTGGTCCATAGGATGTGTTTGCAGATATTAAATGTCAGCAGTTTTGCAAGAGATCATTGTTATCTCGCTGTTTTGTCAGCCGAACAGCATCGGGGTTGCAGCACAAAGTTAGTTTTTATTGCCACTGGCTTGATCAGGTGCATTGAAACAGGTATCAGCCTCAATTAGTGACACATATAGAGAATTCACAATTGCTCCGGGCAGCAGAGTTTCTTACATGAATGGTTCCCTGAGTCAGCATCTGCGTATACAGTCTAAAAAAACCCAACAAGCTTTTTATAATGTAACATATTTAATATATTACAAACTTTGAAAGAAAGATCTGTCCGATTTTCAGGTTATGAAAAATGACTTTCTAGATAGCCTAACTCTACAACTGTAAATCTTTTAGATAGTAAACAAGGAATGGTCAAATGTGTGTCAGATTCTTTTTTTTTTTTTTTAAAAAGGGATTGTCGTTTAATTAAGCACCTATTGGAGCACTGTGGCTTACACTCAACTTCAGGGTTTTTACCCCTGGAGTTACCCATTCTCCATGGAGAATAACCAGATTGCTACTTCCCATAGACTAGACATGCACTTAAGCAAATGAAAACCTGTTTATGTGCAACTTACACTATTTATTTTCTGGTGACACTTTATTTGACTTGGTGTGCATAAGACTGATATAAATGGCACACATAGCTGTCATGAACATAAAGAAGTCTTTATGAATGTTTGTGACTGTTATCATGAAGTGTCATTCAGTAAATAATGAATGACACTTTTAATGCAAAGTTGCTTTGAAAGTTGCAGTAAAACTCAATTGAAAGTACCAACTTTGCATTAAAGTGTCATCATTTACCAAATAAAGCAACCTTGGCTCTTTTAATGGACTTTTAATGCAACTTTTAGCACAACTTTGCATTAAAAGTGTCATTATTTACCAAATAACACTTCAGGACAACAGTCATAAACATTCATAAAGACTCCTTAATGTACATAACAGATGTTATGTCATATTTATGACAGTGTCATGCCAGGCTTATAAACACTCCTTCAAATAAAGTGTTACCTTATTTTCTTTGCAAGCTGATGCATTCCCCCAGGCTATGCTGTCCTGGTCAGAGAGCCATATCATTCATATGAAACATTACCACTGGCACTGGGGCATGACTGTCGAGGTGTGACTCACTGACTGACTGACTGGCTGCTGCTGTTTCGAAAAGCTCCTCTAGGATCCCGCTTCCTTTACTTCAATACAGTGAGGGCAGTCAATTAAAGCTAACACTGAAGTGCCAGTAGACTGAAATCTGAAGCTGCCACTTTTGAAGTGAGAGTAACCGATATTTACTCCACAGATGATTTTTGCTAAATTGTAAACTGACGGTGTGGACACAGAACAATTTGTATGGAAGCAGCAGATGGAGCTTTTAGTTTATTTCACTAGTATACATACTATACTTCTGTCGATCTGTCACATAATATCCCAGGATAAAATTTGTATTAAAAGAGGCATGAATACACAGTAGGTTTTGATTTTATATTAGCCCCAAAACTATGGGGCTTTGATGTAAAGTTAACAATTTTTATAGGTGAGATGGACTAACAACTATATGCTATACCACAGCATGTTTTGGGATGATGCTGTTGATCTACTGTACTGCAGTTGCAGCGTTCAGAAACTGTACTGCTGCTGCTGCTGGGCACAACATCTCCACATCTGATGCATGAGGTTGACGCTGCTGTCTGCCTGCTGCTTTTCGGCAGCCTGTTGAGAAAACCAGAGGCTCCTGTGGCTCCTGAAACCAAGGAATAAGCAACACTGTGCAGTGTACTTATGGTAAACACTACTGAGGCCACAAAATTGTGGACTGCTCGAGCAACGGATTGGGAACAGTGTTGGTGGAGAGGGAGTCTCTGTTGCAACATGGTGCCTTGTTCGCACCTTTGAACCACCTGCCTTCTTCCCACATAAGATCGACACAAAGTGCCCCCCCGAAAATCACCCGCATGATGAGTACATGTACAGCAAAGTGACAGACATGAAAGACTGGCCTGTCTCCTACTGGCAGGAAACACGGCGAGTGGAGCTCATTTAAGAAATGCAGGGATGCGGGGTAAAAGAGGAGGGTTGGGGGAGGGAGGGGGGGGGGGGGATGCTGCTGCAGTCAACCCGACGGTGGAATAATCTGGTTAACAGGAATCAGGAGGGGGAGAAAAATTTAAAAAAAGAATATCTGAACCTCTGAGAGAACATCTAGCTTCAGAGTGTGTGAGCGTTTGCGGCGTGTGTGCGAGAGACAGAGAGAGAGAGAGATGGAAAGAGCGAGAGTGAGCAAGCGTAATTTAAAAAGTTAGGAGATCACGGCGTTGTGGTGATGCAGGGAGGCGGTGAGGGGAGTGAGCGGGGATGGGGGTGTGGGGTGGAGGTGGTGGTGGGGGGGGTTGCTGTATGCGTGTCTGTGCGCTGCGTCCACAAACCTGGGCTCTCCGAAACGTAGTAGCCGCACAGAATAAGTTGTATACCCCCCTCCCTCCCTTTCCTCTCTCTTTCTGCCTCTGCATGATCCACCGGCTGCATAAATATGATTGCAGATCCACAATACACACACACACACACACACACACACACCCGCACGCCAACAATAACACCAATTTAACCCAGACTCTTTCACACTTAAACCCACACGCACAGGCATCACGCCGGCTGACACAGAGACGAAGGAGTGTATATGCATAACATGGTGACGAGCTTACCACTTGGATTCTTGTTTTTCTTAAGACTCTTGCCACAAAGACACTGCAGCATATGCGTTCCTTTGCTGAAAATGCTCCAAAGAAACCACATTGATTTGGGCGAAGAGCAATCCAGTGGCTTAAACACCCAGATATAGATGAGATCCTTGCGGTTGCATAATAACACAATTGGATCAGTTCCCCCGAACAAGGCTACCAGTTGGAACATAGAAGAAAAGAAACAAGTGGGCTATAGGTCCAAGTCCCATGCGCTTTCATTCAAAAGCAGTCAGTGTCTGTCAAGACTTCGGAATAATGGTGTGCTTCCTTCTCCTCTCTGCCGTGTGTGGAGGATGCCCCCTCAACTAGTCTACAATAGAAAAAATACTCTATAAATTGCATGTGTCGCAAGCTGGAGGAGACGGGTCGTCCGTAAACAAACACAACTAACGTGAAGACGTGAAACCACGGCTGATTTCCGAAGAGTAAATCATTGCCTGTTAGTTCATCACTCTGAGGAGAGAGGAGGGTGGATCTGCACAGCATCAAAAGCCAGGGGAGGATGCATCCTATGCACACACTGCTGCAACGATACCCCCGGCGAAACGCCTCATAGCTGGCGGGATCGAGCCCAATTCGCGTCTCGTACGAAGCGTGTTCTTTGGGGAGGACATGTAGCAAACACAGCAGCCCCAGTTTGAATTTCTCACAGATGAGGTCCCACGCCGCAGCGGTTCCGCGGAAGCCAGGTTCGGGCTCTTGGTGTGTGTCCGTGCATTTCCCGGAGTGTGTTGGCGTCTCTTCTCTCTGTGGGTTAATTTGCTCCAAGTCTTTTCATCACCACGCTGCTGACATCTCTGAAAGTGCGGTGCGCAGGGGAGGGAGACGTTCGCATGAATTACCTCTGTTAGGAATAGGCGGAGAGGAGGGGTTGAATTGAAAGATTGGCTTTCCATTACGTAAAACACGTGGTTTCTGCGCCGTCATATCTGTGATGCTCAGAAGAAAAGAACAAAAAAATATATAAATATACCACACACACACCGATACCCAAAACAGTTCCAGAATCGTCATAGATATGCCTCTATAATGTTCGTCTCAGAAGTAGTTGAACTTTATTCTGTATTCTGCTACTTCCTCAGGTTGTTGCACTTGCATGTGTCTAATCTTCAAAGTCATAGGTGCTAATGGACCCCTGTGGTGACGCATTACGTACAGGACTTTGCAGAATAGAATAGAATAGAAGTACTTTATTCATCCCAGCAGGGAAATTACTTCGCAGTTACAGCATAGAATTCATACACCCTAAAGTTCTTCCACAATGCTATGTAGTCACAGGCTCAAATGTTGGGACTTTATGTGATAGACCAACGAGAATAGTTCATAGTTATGAAAAGTATCCCTCAGTCATCAATGAAAATCGTTAAAGGGTTGGCACACATTTCTCTTCAGCCCCTGACTTTGCAGAATCACCCTTTCACGCAGTTAGAGCAGCAAAAGTTGATTTTGCAAAAGTCTATTAAAGGTGGAAAAAAATCCCCAAAGGACCTGCTGCAAGTCTTCTGGGGTTACATCGCCCACCCGCTCTTCAAATCTAGTGACTGAATTTTTAAGCAAAATAACTCAGAAAAATAAGATTGGCTGAAAAGTGGCTATATATAATTTTTCCAATTTGTATTTATAGGAATACACTTATGAATAAGCATGTTTTCTGCCATCTAGCTCTGAATTTAGCTCCTGCCGCCTTCCCATCAAAGCCATCTGCAGCTCCCCCAGAGCATAGGCCCAGCTGCTTCTTTGATTAATGTTCTCCTTGCTATATGTTGGAGTGGATGGTTAATGGTAGGTCTGCAGTTGTGCCCAACCCTTTCTATTTTCGGATGATTGATTGAAGTGTTCAAAGCCTGAGATATTGTGTTACCTAACCCAACTTTGACCTCCGTCACAACTTTATCCCCGACTTGTCCGATGCGTTCTTTGGTCTCCTTGATGCTGTTTGTTTTCTAGTTTTAGGAAGCAAGCTCCTGAAGCTTTTTACAGTGCAGCTATGTTTGTGTTTAGACTACATAAGATAAAGGTGGACCATGTTTACCGTCTGATAAGATGGGTGAATGCAAACAAGTGACACACTATTTGGATTTTTCTTGAAAATGTTGGAAAATCATGAAGGTTTTACTTTTCTTCCACTTCATTTGTGTTGGTACATCATTTGGAGTCCTGTTAAAAGTACAATGAAATTCTTCCTCACATGACGGAATCTGGAAAAGTTCAAATGTTCTGAATTTTTGCAAGACGTTGTAAAACAAGCTATCAAAAAAAATCAACAATAGGCTCTCAACAACATTTTAACTGTCTTTGTTTTGTTGCTTCTACCCATAGGAAAGAGAAACCGTCGGTGTTCCCCATGGTGTCTCTACCATCTAATTACTTTTCTCTAAGGAGTTAATGATTTTCCATCACAGTTGAAAGGAACATAAGCTACTGTTTTCCTCTGGTCTGATCTCAATAAGCAATGAACAAAAGTGTGTCTGTGTCTAAATGCATGTGCTTCGATTCTATCTGCATGGACTTGTGCAATTACAGGACATTTCTCAGAAATTGAAAGTGAAACAAAAACTACTGTTTTGCTTCCATAGGCTCAGAGTTATTTTAAATCTGTTTTGTTTGCGTGGTCTAATTCAAGAACCAGATTCTCATTCTGATCAAAATAAATGCGCTTTTTATAAAAACACCACAGAGTCATTGCGTTGCCATTGAAATACACTTTTAATCAGCCCTTCATGAGCGCTTCTAACCTTTCCAGTCTGATCAGCAGGAAAATGCAGCCCCTTCGATAAATTTAGTCAGAGTAACTCCCACTAGTTTTTGCTTCTGACTTTTTTTTTTTCCCACAGGTGTTTGGAAGAAGTAGAAACAAATAAACTGAACGCCTCAGTGAAAGGAGGCTTGTTCTGTTCAGTGTGCTGGTGTAGATGGAGGAAAAGAAAGACAAAAGATTGTTGTGAAGGTACAGCATGTGTTCCTCATGCACATCTTTAATAACTGAATTGCAAAACTGTTACCAGAGAATTTAGGACAAAGTGTCTTTTTCTTTTTTACATCTGTGTTTCAAATTTTGCCATTCAGACTGCCAGCCTTCAGTACCAAACCAGAAGGGGAAAAAAATGCTGAAAATAATTGTCACAGTGTGATGTGAGGTGGTGGTGAGGCAGACGCTTGGAGACCCAGGTAAGATGAATAATGGCGGTTTAATGATGAAATCCCAAATAACACAAATAATCCAATACCCCAGGCAGCACTGCTAAGCAGAAACTAGGGCTTACCACAGGTAGCGCTGGGTGAACGAATGGACGTCAAGACAGAGACAGAACGATGATACCAAATGAGACGAGGACCCGACAAGGAACAAGGTACACAGGTGGGGTTAAATACACAGGGAGTAATCAAGGAAACAAGACACAACAGGGAGCAATCAAAGGGTAAGACAGGACAACAAGGAGACTCAGACGCAGAAACTCAAAATAAATGCACAGAACATAACAATAATGGAATAAAAGACATGTTTAAAATGTAATTTCTTCCTTTTATGGGGATTTTCTGTAGAAATGTTTCTAATTTTTTTTTTTTTTTTTCAGATTTGCAAGCATACAGATCATAATATGTATTGCTTTGTTTAATTCTTTTCTAGGCTTATTTTATACAATCATTGCAAATAGCATACTTTGCTCATTTGAATTTTTGAGTTTTACATGTCTTGCCCTTTTCTAGGGTTTGTGGCTTATCTTTGTTTTTTATGCCATAGTGGCCTCTATTAACAGTAAATGGACAGGAAGCAGGGAGAACAGAGAAGGGGAAGACATGCAGTAAAGAGAAACAACGCCAGAACAACTGTGTTGAGGACTACGGCTTCTGCACTGCTCAACCGCCTAGCACCTGGATAAATCTTTGCTTTATCCAGATGGGATAAGGAATGTGTATAGGGAATGTGTGAAGTATATTTTTTGAGATTTGAGTTTTTTATGAAGAGATTTTTTGGATATGCAAGCCTTTGTTTTACAGTAAATAGGGAGGAAAGAGATGCAGAAATGGCCTTTGACCAGTAATGGAACCCAGGACAACCATGTAGGGGACTGCAGCCTCCTCACATGGTGTGCATGCTCTACCAGCTGAACCACCCAGCACAGAGGAATTTTTAAAACCTGGTTTTGTCCACTATAATGTGACATGCTTTGGGAAAGTCATTAATGACATGACTAAGTTTCTTAGTGCCAAGGACTGCTGCCTTCTTCTGCTTTTTGGGTTTATATGAAGCCTTTGGTTCTCTGGATTTAGCTGAACATCTCACTGATATTCAAGCAGTTAGATGGTTGCTAATTATCTCATAAGAAACCGAGACGATTCAGATGGCACGTTCTACCTCAGTCATATAACAATTACATAAGAAATGGTAAAAATGCCTGTACTTTCTTCTTGCCTTATCAAGTCCAGAGTATCCCAAATGCTATTCAGTCATTCACGTTCACAAGAAGGTTCCTCGAGGCTCTTTTCATGAAAAACCCAAAACCAACTCAGACAACCTAAGATCCTGCTTGACAATACACTATCACATTTTTTTTTTTAAGCGAAGTTGCTGTGATCTTGACTGGAATAAATAAATAAAAAGAATCAATGAATCTTTCATTTACATAAGGAGCATAAAAAGCAAGCTGAGTCTACTTCACTGAAGGATTTATGTTGGAAGACTTTTTGTTGTTATTTTTGTTGTTGTTGTTGAACCCACTTCCATGACCTATATAAATCTACATTAAGTCATTGTTCAACGCCTTAATAGCATCTCAAAAGCAACTTCTCATTATTCTCATTATTCACAAGACAACAGCTGCCACCCAAATACTCATATCCTTGGAAATGTCTTTACATTTTGTCACATAACGACCAAACGCTTCAATGTATTTTATTAAAATTGCATAAGATAGACACACCCAAACTAGCACATGATAGGAAATTGAAAGGGAAAATGCTTTTCAGAATCTTTACAAATTAATCGTATTCATGCCACCCGACTCAATATTATGCAGATACAGCTACAAATCTTTTGGAGCATGTCTCCTGGGGCCAGTAAAAAACATTCATATACTTCGATCCAAAACATTCTTTTATCTGCATCTGTAAGGTGGTTACCCTGGGAGGTGAACCTCTGTCGCAGTCTGAAATCTTTTACAACCCCAGCTGGGTTTTCAGATTGTTCCATTTACTGCCATTCGTTTCTACATCAACTCTGACTAACTTCTCTGTTGCTACCAAAAAAATAAATACGTAAAATCATTCCCACAGCATGACTCTGCCACCACCGAGCTTCACAGTGGAGATGGTGATCTCAGTTTTGTGTGCAGTATTAGTTTTACCCTATACAGACAACCTTGTATGTTTTCTACCCTACATGAGACAAAATGTGGAAAAGACTAAAGGGTTATGAATATTTTTGAGGTGTAGTGTATATGTAGTTCCTTAGATAAGGAGTATGGAATAATTTTTTTAATAAATTAAGTTTTCATGGGGTCAAGTAGACTCAGAGGAATTAGCACAAGCCTAATGCTTGTGCACCGCAGGCTCCTGACTCCTTCTCCCTCTGCAGTCATCTTTCGTATTGATCCCCCACTGTAATGTAAAGCATCATCGCACCCTGGAGGATATCATCTGACAGTTGTGTCAGGGATCATTAGAATACTACTTTTTGATTGCGTAGCCCTGCAGTCTGCAGAAAGCGGCTCCTCCCTTGGGTGTTTTTAAAAGCTTGTTTTCTTGCGATGGAAATATTTTTTAAAATAACTTGATTTAAGATGCGTAAACACAAACGAACTGGTCTCAGTTTCGTGCACAGTTGCTGTGGTTTTATTGTAGACACGAACAGGTTCACAAATGGGGTGCGTGTGTGTGCGTTAAGGTGGCATGACCTAGTATTATCATTTGGAGTTTTGTGTGAAATATAATTATACAACATTTTTTTTATGCATGCACTTTTAATGGATGTGACGTAAGAGAAATAGGATCTATTACAAACACTGAGGAGCTTTTTTTTGTCTAAAACTTACATTTAACAGATAAAAAATGATAAAGACAGACTGCTAACAGACATATGATGTACCATTCCACTTAATAAAAATCGCCTCCAAATGATTTTAAGTATTAAAGATTTAGCACAAGTCATTAAAGGTTTGGGTTCTACAAAAATAATTTTAAAAAGCATTTTAATTATATACTTTTTATAATTCCATATATAAAGAGTTAGCTAGAAGTCGGCACTATTTTCTAGCTGCTGTGGATCTTTAACAGAAAGCGGCGATATCCTTCAGTTTGGCAATCCAATCCACACACCTTCAGATTCAGGACGACCTTGTACAAAACACTTAGTTCCACATTGTCCCAGATATCCTCAAACCATGTGGTGGTAGAAAAAAAAATAAAACACCCTCTTTACTTTTACGTTGTGACATGAAACACTGCATGGGTCTGTTTGAAAGTCATACAAATGAAAGTTAAAGACTGTCCCAAATACTAAAGTAATGGCTATATTTGTTTATGTTGGGCAGCCTGAATGAATCATGATGAGGACTATGATGATGATTTGTTCTCAGTTTTTGTCTTTCTTTGCACATGCCTCTTTCTGTAATAGGAATTTACTTTTAACCTGTCCTCCCTTTTGAAACTCGAAGAATTTTTTTTTGTTCTGAGTTTTAATCACTCTAGGAGCTGGAGTTCTGTTTTCAGGTTTCAGCAGCAGAATTTGACGCCCTTGTTTTGTTCTAAGAAGCAGACTGGGCTCACATGCCGGAGAGAATAACAGCTCCTTTTTCTCGAAAAGAGGAGTTAATTAAAGGTTAAACAGAAAATTTAAAAAGTAAAGTTCTAGTATGAAGACGGAAAGAACACAAAGTTAATACTTGCAGTATATTTGTCAGTGTGTTTGTGCAGGAAAAAAGGATACAGCCATACACAGAATCACCGGTGCAGGTGTGGCTGCTAGAGAAGGAAATGACAGAGAGCATAAAGTTAATGGCAGCAATAATTGCAAACAAGGCCAGTAAGGACGGCAGAGGCAAATAGCAGGGAGAGGAAACAGCTAGTATGCCCTTTAGAGTAGTAAAACATTTAGAGATGGCTATAAGCTTTGAAAAAGGATACTTTTTACTATGTTTTGAAGAATATTGTTTTTAATATTCATCTTACTTGTAGTGTCCTGAGATATAAATTTAAAAACTGTTTTTTTTTTTTTTTTTTTATCAAGATAAGGATTTAAATATTTGTGTTGCTATTCCACTCTCTTGAATCTTCTCTTTTTTTTTTACATAATTTAAAAACTAAAGAATAACTAAACAAAAGTGGGCAAACGAGTGAACAAACAAGACATGCAACTGCGACAAAAGCAAACAAATTCAACAATTTGGATTTTAATTACTCAACGTAAACCCCATAGGAGATTTTGAAAGTGCGGACAGTATTCAATTATGTACCTAATTCCTCTTAATTTATTATATAACCTCATGTCTGTTTTTGTCATGTGTCAAGAACTATCAAGCAATTCTCACATTCCAACAGCCAATCAGAGAAGGAGGCCGAGATGTGTTTGGCAGTGCTTGGAGAAAACATTCATAAGAGATGAACAGCTGCTGCGAGAGGTAAGTCATTAGCAAAGACTTTATTTAGACACACGCATGGACCCCCCCGCCCCTCCAAAACGCACACGCACACACACACACACACACACACACGCGCGCACACGCACACACACACACACACACACTAAGAGCTTCAAATGTGTGTTAATTCTCTAAGTTTTGTCCAGTGAATGCCCTGGAACAAGTTGTGCACCACTGCTGCTGTCCTTACACTGAGCTGAAGGGCCCTGAACTATTCTTTGTGCTTCAGCGAGTTCAAACTGCTTATTTTGCGTTATGCAACTTTCTAGTCACTATATGCATGTAACTGTTACTGCTGTTCATATGTAAGGTCATTAAGACCTACTTGCAGTTACTATAGATACCATCTGCCTATGTTTCATTATTTACTTTGCCTCATATTGCTGTGAGACAGCGTATGCGATGTTTAGACATCATCTCTAAAACCTCTCAAGAGCACCCACATTATGAATCTGAAGGTGAAAGACCAATGGGACAAATGGAGTGATCCCACACAAATAATAACTAGCTCCTCTTTAAAATCTATTGTGGCCAAGTGCAATCATTTCAGCGGAGTGATGAGGGCGGTGACACCGGCCCCAGTGAGGATTCAAGCGCATACTGCTGAATAGGTGGGCTAGCCCACATTTGGTGAGGAAACCGTCAGTGGTTGATGACCACCAAGGCCCGGTGACATGGCTGCATCTGCCCTGCAAAGCTGTTCATAACACTAAGATTTTATCCACATTTTTAAAAAACAACAACCGTGAATCATCAATGTACTTTATTAGGACAAATGTGATGAATGAACGCAACCTAGAAATTTCTTGACGGAATAACGAACTGTTAACAAAAACAAAAAAAAAACCCACCGAAAACCCGAAAAGCGTGAATTCAATAACTGTTTAGCCCCCTTTACTCTTCTAAGTAAAAGCTTCTGCATAGATAAAGTGGTGGAGAAGTTTAAAACAGGGATAAGGTCTAAAGACAATATCCTAAGCTTTGGACTATTATCCTAAGAAGAAAGCTATCATTGAAAGAAAACCATTATACGTCAAGTTTAAAACTAAGCACAAGCCATAATCAGACAGAAAATGTGAGAGAACACGCTCTGGTCTTTATGGTCCATGTTCAAAAGGCTACGTGTTTCAGAGAACAAATCTTCCAGATTTGAAAATAAATTTAAATCTAATCTGACTGAGTTGTGTACAACGTTGTTAGACATTAAGTATTCTCTCTTTCCTCCTTATGGTCATGTGTTCTCTTGTGTTGTTCTATCACATCAAATCTCAATAAAATGCGTTCAGCCTGTTGGGTGTAACATGGAAAATTGTAAATGTTTCAAGGGTGTGAACACTTTTTCAAGCATCTGTAATTTATTTATTTATTTATTTATTTATTTTTGTTGGGTTTAAGCCAGATGATCTGAAAAGTCTGCTTAGAGGTTTTTTTCCCCTCTGATCTTTGAATAAACTGGTGTTGGTTCAGTTCCCCGTGTGGTCTTTATTTCTTAAAACTCTTTTGTTTCATGAGACCTCTAAACATTTGAAATATTAGGATCAGCTTGGGATTATTTGCCAAGCTTTATTTGTCGTTTCAATTTGGGACAGGCATCCTTTGCTTTCAGAAAATGTGTTTTGATGTCCGTATTTGGAAACATCTGTCACAAAGACATGCGACTGAAAAGCACGAGATGGATTTTGGTTTCTGTCTGTAGTGAGGCGAGATATGCCAACTGTGTGTGCCCCCCCTTTCTCTCATGCATCGAGAAGGGTCAAGTTAGTCAGTGAATATGGAATGAGCAACAGATGCTGCAGTGGTCACTCTAACTTCAAGCACTGTTTGACCCTGAAACTGCCCCACCTTTGGCCTTTCTCCCCTACACACCCTCATCTAAAGTTCCTCTTCAAGGGATGCAGACACTCATGTCTCAATGTTGCAGATGGCCCAAAATAAAGTGCATGCTCAAATCTTGGCCTTTTATGATCATCTCTCTGGGAGTTTCCCCTGCAGTAAGAATTGGTATTATGAACAAGTTCACTTCCTGAGTGATAACACAACTTCTATTTTTAACCACAAAATGTGTTCTCCATTTATCAAATTGCTTGATATGGCTGCAACAGAACGCGTTCCCACATATAATAATGTCAGTAAAGTCAAAGTTTATTCTAACATACCTCTGTTGTGTAGCCATGCTAGTGAGTCGCTTCTGTTGTGGCAACTAGATGAGCAATTACTTCTTCTTTATTCTCCCTCCAGCCGCTGTTCAGCCAGTTATGTTCAATAAATTAGAATAAAAGACATTTGTCAAAGTAAAAGTAACAAAATGACTTTTTTTTTTTATTGGTCTGATGTAATAATCTAATTTTAAATGTGATGTTTTTGTTAGCTAAAAGCAGAAGCTTAGTATAATTATCAAAAAGAAAGATTTGAAAACATCTGTGTGTAGTTATTTTATGTAATGTGTTTCACTTAGTGATTGTGTTCCTGAACATTATAATAATATATAGTCAAATCTATTCAATCAGTCTAAATTGAAAGACGATGTTGTGCTCCAATCTGTCGTGATTCATCTCACAGATCAGTAGCAGATGCAAGAAGTAGATTGTCAACAATTGTTATGTTACCTGGCAAGAGCAAGACATTAAATGATTCGTATGTCCATCATTTAATGTCAATTGATCCTCAATAATTTCCAAAAAAAAAACAACTAAAATCCATTTACAGTGAGGGAATTATTTCTACTTTATTTTAAAACAAGACAATCATACAGATTCACAATAACCCAATCTCTGAAATCTCTAAGGTCCAGGTGTTTTTCTGATCCGATGCCTAAAGTATGTGATCTGACTCCTTTCGAAAGTAGTCAGATCACAGCTCTACGTTTAACTCCCTCTGCAAAATGACGCTCTATATCCTGCCTTTGCGGTTAAGTCCAGCCACATTAAGGAGGAAGCTCATTTCAGTCAATCACATCCGAGATCTTGTTCTTTAGGTCAGGATCTATATCTTTCTACCAAAGGACAAGAAGAACATCGATTATGTTCTGCTTGATTAAACAAGCAAATCATTTGAAACAGCAATGTAAAAGTTGCCCTGTATTTTTTTTTTAAATAAAGAGATAATTAATTGGGGAAAAAAAACGTTTACCTATTTCATCAAGCACTAAAGACGTCAATGAACAAAGATGATCAGGAGACCTGGCAACAAATCTATGGTTATATTTGGAGAAGGTAAGTCAAGCATGTCCCTGTACTCGGCTTTTACTCATGTTAATTTGTTATTCTCATAAACCATTCTGCTGTTATGTAACGGTGCTGTGGGCACTTTTTAACATGTAAAGTCTGCAGCTTCCATTATTTATGCCCTTTCAGAGCACAGATGTACGTGGGATGTCCGCCTTCCCTGGATTGTGTATGAAAATGGAGGAAACGTCCCGCATTCAGGGAAACAGAAATGTGCCAAACTGCCATCAAAAGTGCCACTTTCAGAGTTAAAGCCTGCTTACCGGTCACAGCATCCATTTTGCTGTAGCTCAACACCATTAATAGCATGGCAGGGCTTAGCGTCTTTCCTTTTCTCCTATCCACTGGAAACTGTGTTGACTTCAAAACATCTTTAGAAGTGGGTTTTACACTTTTGCCAGTTTAGTTTTATTCACAACTGTACAGGAGTTGGAGTTGTTTTCTTCTTTTTCTGACAGGCTTAAGACGTTACTGTGTTGCTGTCTTCACAGTACAATCACATGCATTGAAGTGGTACCCCCATGCCTTAGCACTGGTTCACTCTGTCTGAGTGGTACTGATACATTGCAGAAAAAAAAGGTGGAAAAATGAAAATGGAAAATTACCTCCAAAACCTTCAAATTCACCGTAACCTAGTAGCTGGCTAACATTAAGCTTCAGGAATGGGCCCTGCGCTGGAAAATCTATGGATTAAGTTTAATTTGAATCTAATTTTAAATGAACTCATACAATTCTGCGAAGATGGTTGGTCAAATATCCAACATACTGTATATATATAATAACCTGTATACTGTTCAGCCAGAGTGTTCAGTTCACCCCAACATGCCCATGATGAGTGACTACACTTATTGATATAACTCAATATTCTGTATTTTCAGGTAGAAAATACAGAAAATACTGTATAACAAAGAAAAAATATTCCTTTTTCTTTATATTTGCTTTTGTTTTTTTGTTTGTTTGTTTTGTTCTTCAGAAAAAAAAATTGAATAGATTATGCTCCAAAAAAGTAATGTGATCTGTTTTTATTACAAATGGTAGTTTGTTTGTTTTTTAAAAATCTGACACTTTCAGCAAATTTGCAACAACAAAGTAACTATGTTTGATTGCAGGTGCACAGTCTGTAATCCTAGCAAAGCTTGGAGCCGCTGTGAAGCAGCCACATCTAAACAGAGTTTTCCTCTGGGACCTGTTACCATAGTCACAACCATCACACAGATTAGAACCTGACCTTGGGGAGATGCGCAGCCTCTTCTTGCTGATCTTACTATGATTGGGAAACAGGGATAGACAGAAAAGCAAAAGAACATTTGCGACAATTAAGCAATTTGTTTTTCCCCAATAAGCAGAAACACAGTAACTACCCGACGCTGAATTTGTGCAAAAAAGAATGGCAAATTTGATAAATTTATCTTCATTGTCAGCTAATGATCAAAGTGGAGAGATTTTTAAACGAAAGCATTATAAAATAGATCGATATTTAACTTTATCAACAATAATTGTTCATGCAAATTCACACTCATTTATTTGTTACATGGAGTGTTTGGAGATCCTACTGTACTTCCCCAGTCCCAGAGAGCCCAGTGTTTCTCTGCACCTGTTCCCAGAAGAGAGCAATGGAAGATCCACCAGTGAGACTTCCTGGAACTGGCAGCGTCCCCTGCCGTAGTGAACTGGGCACGAAAACAAGCTCCATTAATGAGGTGCCTGCAGAGCCTGCAAATGTTTCAGGTAATGGTGGAAAGTTTTTTTGTTTTTTCCTAAGTCACTTAAAGTTGAATTTAAAAGGTTTTATGATTATAATGTCCAACTGGAAATCCATTAAAAAGCTGTGCAGTCAGTTAACTTCAAACTCTATATACTGTAAGTCCCTGGCTCTGATTGCAGAGGAGATTGCATTCTCCACATCAGACTTGTAGATTATATACATCATCTTGCTTCAAACGTTGAAGGACCTAAGTTTTTTCAAGTAGTAAAATGTCCTCTATCTCTTACTGTAAACAGCTTTACTATTGCATCTGTTGTCCAGGTGAACACTGAAGTATTTACACTCCTCCGCTCCTTCTCTCATGACGGAAATAGTGCTGAACCTAGCTCTGTTTCTCTATAGCCACTGATGACTGATGAGTGGGTTTTCTTTGATTCTGGAACAACACAGACTGTCTTAAATAAAACTGGAGCCTTCTTCCGGGTCAAGCTAAGGTTGAAGAGGTGCTACGGAATCCCACAGAACTGCTTTGCACACATGCCTTTAGGGATCTGTGGCTGACACCACGTCAACATGCAGCCTTCAATGCCTCCAGCTGCCTCTGCTCTTGACTTCTAGAAACAAGACAAGTGGGAGGAGGAGGCAAAAAGAGGAGCAGCATTTCCTGATTTGGTTGAAGACAAACGGGAGGTGAGGTGGGAGGTAAAACATTTCAGGTGTGACAGACAAACTGTGGATTAAAGGAAGATGTGTTTGGTAGGAAGAGGAGAAGGCTGAGTTTCTTCAGCTTCCAGTGACCACTCCTTCATAATTCTCTTCATTACAGGTTGCCTATAAACAAGGAGTTTATATTCCAAGCAGAGTAAAATAAGTTTGTGATGTGATTTTTCCAGAGGAGGCCTTGCTTTGGAGGTGTATAAATCTGTGACATTTGCATAAAACAAATCCAATGTCTTGTTTTCTCTCGTGGAGCAGCAACCTTCTTGAATAACCTTCAGAGATTGCAGAGAGTTTTGCCTTGAAAAGAAAACTGTTATTTGTGCTTTTTACTGTGTGATTTTGTAATGAATAAAGATGCACGTCATTCAAGACAAAAGTTATGCAAAGTCCCCAAAACATCAGCATCTCAACAAATCTTTTTCACCTGTAAGAAACAGGAATTGTGTTTTTCTTAATGTGACTCTTTGTATGTGTTTGGTCATTTTTGCCTCTTTAAACACACAAAAGACAACATTGGAGCTGAGATTTTGTTATTATGGTCATCCCATGGGAGCATGCTATATGTCATAAGAGCAACAATGTGCCACATTTCCAAACTGCATGTTTCTGTTTAGCCCCTGGCCACAAAATCATTGTGGATTTCTTTTATTTCATGGTAAATTACAGAAATACTAACCCTTCTGCATATAATTCATTCATGAGTTCTCTTTCTGTGCAGAAATACAGATACTGTGCTGGGAGATTAATCACAGTAAGGTCTTCCAAACAAGACCTAACTGCAATTTTTTAAATAATTTTCATTTAGTTAATTTGAATGTGGCAGGTTTATGTTTCTGGTGACTGCAGGTACAACTATCTCGCTTTTAGTATACAAAGCGTGACCTGGTATTGCAAATAGGTGTTCATTCTGCAATAGAATTTAAATTGCTTCCGAAAATCGTCGCTGTTGGACCAAATGTTGTTGTAGCCTCATTTGGACAGCAGAGGTCAGTGTTGTATGGATGTTCATTCATGAAATGTTATTATCTGAATGGAACTCATTCATCAGTATTCCCTTTACCTTTTTGCGTGCTACTGTGCCAGATGTTTGCAGCTTTTCTTTACATGAACAGTTATTCAAACAAAGTTTCTACAAAACAAAAGCTGTTTTGTTACAATGGAGTGAAACTGTTATTTTGTTCCTTTGTCTTGCCATTGGCTCATGTAGTCCCTGTGGTTGCACCAGCTGATTAAACAACTTTAAAACGTTTACATTTGCAGACAGATGATGAAGTGTCCATGGCCTGCAGTAAATGTTAATATGTTGTCTTATCTTTGAAGTGAAGTAACAAATTATTTCCCTGTGCAAATGAATATGCCTCAGAGAAATAGCTTAGTGTTTCCAAGGATTTACATGCATTAAAAAGTTTAGGAGAATGTATTTTGTTCTGTAAATATATTTGTCCCCAAATTTGAATGTATTTGTCCAGTACAAAGAAAAATGGAATAAACGTGGTAATTTAAAACCAAATGAAGAGGGGGAATATTTGACCAGCTGTCACCATAACCATGTCTCTATGGGTAATATACTGTAGGTCTCTCCTGGTGTTGCTTTTTGCTACCATTTGCAGTTGTGATTCAGCTGTGTTTACAAGTGCATTGATGTTAAAGTTGTATGTAACGACGATGGTATAAACTTAAGTCTTTTGGTGTTCTTCTGTGAATAATTATAATTCACGCTGATTTTTTTTTTTTTTAAAAAGGAACGCATTGAGGCGGAACTGTTTGTCTTACTCGAATTTCTTTACGATACTTTATGGCAGAACACACACTGCAGGGAGAAGCCGCGGATTTGATTTTCCGAGGCTAACTAGTTAGCGCGAGGCTAACTGTGCAGCTTTCTCCTTCAACGGGAATGTCACTATTTTAAAACAGATTACAGCGTCAACTTAAAACAAAACAAAATGAACCTCGATAGACTCAGAAAACGAGTTCGGCAGTACATTGACCAGGTGAGTCAACTGAAGCCCTTGTTGGTTTCTGTGTTGCTAGCAGATGCTAATTCCCAACACACTTAGCGAAAAATAAAAATTCATAGTTCACCGGGTTACCAACAAAACTCTAATCTAAGTGAAAATTGCGTATATAACTAACCTTGTGTTTTCTTATGTGCTTGTTTATAGCAACAGTATCAAAGTGCGCTGTTTTGGGCCGACAAGATAGCATCCCTTTCTCATGGTGAGTAGCAGTCGGTTGTCTTGTTAAATTAATTTGTACAACGACTGGTCCTTTTGCTCCTTCAGAGCCTGTCGCACGGTAAACCCAGAGTACTGACCCCTTACGTGTCCAGCGGGCGGACTTATGGATTTGTGGCGCATCTTGGTAACCTGTTGACCGTCGCTCCATTTGTCAAGGTTTTATCATGTCCTCCCCTCCAGAGCAAGGTCTGATCAGAGGAGGAGAAGTGGGATTAATTCAGTGAAATGGACCTATTGATCAATTAGGAAAAAAAGAAATCGTCTTAAATACTACCATTTAAAGCCTCTTGTCTTATCTCCTTCCTCATCTGTTGAGATCTTTGTATTTATTCACTCTTCAAGAGAAAAGCTGCTGCTCTTTTTCCTCACTTATAAGATAGAAACAGTAGTTATGCTGTGAAACTGAAAGAGCACCACCCGTTCCTGTTAATAAGGCATTTCTGTTAAAACTACAGTTGGTCAGGTATGAGCTGCTTATCCCCTAAGGCAGGGGTCCCCAAAGTCGGTCCTCGAGGACCGGCATCCTGCATGTTTTAGTTCTCTCCCTGGTGGTACCGACAACCTTTACAGCAAGTCGATGCTCTTCTTAGGCCTCTAACGAGCCATCATTTGATCCAGGTGCGTTAAACCAGGGAGAGAACTAAAACATGCAGGATGCCGGTCCTCGAGGACCGACTTTGGGGATCCCTGCTCTAAGGTACCTGCTGTGTTTACAGTCAGTCATCTTGTGCCAACATTGGGTGAACAAAAGAGACGATGTAGGAAACCTGAGGGTACTGACATTATTAACACACTCAGTTTTAAGTGACTTGGTAACATAATCGAAAGTTGAAAAGGTAACTTGGTAAAAATGTCTGTGTTGCTGAGAAAATGAAAATGGTAAAGAGAAAATCATTTTTATTGGACTTTATGGACGGCATTCATATCTGACATAAATTATGAATTTTCTATGTCTAATTTTAAAAGTTGCGACGATTTGAATCTAGAAGGGTGTAGACATTTTGGCATCACAAATGTGTAAGGTACCTTGAACAGAGTAACTCTTTAATGATAGTGGTATGTTTTTAAACCTCTCACCGATAATATTGTTGCATGAAAATGTGACGATAGGGTTTCTTTCTTTGGCATGTAGAAGATCCCCAGGATATCTACTGGCTAGCTCAGTGCCTTTACTTAACCTCACAGTACCACAGAGCCTCACACGCCCTCCGTTCAAGGAAACTCGACAAGGTAGGCGCCATTTGGATTTTTTCACATCAGCCTACATTTAAAGTGAGCTTGTCTGAAAAAGATGAGCTGTAAATTGAGATTTCTGTTCTTTCACATAGTTGTATGGAGCTTGTCAGTATCTTGCTGCTAGGTGTCACGTAAGTAAATTAAAAAATATGGAAGTTGCAAAGTGTTTCATGCATGTGGATGATCACATAGGTGAATCTCTTTTGTTATTATTATTTTTTTAACTAGTATTCTGCCAAAGAGTTCCAGCAGGCCTTGGATATCCTGGATGCAGAGGAGCCTGTTAACAAGAAATTAGTAGATAAAAGTGAAAAGGATGACAGCGGGACAGACTCTGCAAAGGAATGGGACATGTCGCCCGCTTCTGTAAGTTAAACTTGACTTGGAAAATATCCCACAAATATAACATCTTACATGTCAACCTAAATAGCGGTGCAGTAAGTAGAGTTTACAGGCATAGATGTCACTGATTCCCAACTTAAAGCTTGTCCAAATAGGCAGAGTGGATTAGAGCAAGGAGGTACTGTAGCTCAAAGATTAACCAAACTTTTGGAGTTCCACATAACTTTTATGTTGTGACTTGACCTATCTGAAGCTTCCAGAAGCCTTGATATTATCAACTGTCTTTTCTGTGTTTAGACACATTTAATTTTGGTGCATGTAAATTTCTGATTTTGGAGAAAGTACTGAAGCATCTCTAAAAGATATTTTAGGAAATTAGCGAATAATTTGGTTTCAACTATCAGCGGTTGGACAGATCTTCTTATTCCCAGAAAATTTAAGGAGTAATGTAATGTATAAACTGTTATGACACCAGAGCATGAAAGAGCAATCATTTTTAAGCATAGTGCTTAATTAAATGATTTACAAAACCACAGTTTTAAAACAGTTATTTCTTTTTTAAAAAACACTAAATTAATTTCCGAATTTAGTTTCCCCTCTGTTTCTCTTTCCCCTCTGAAAAATGTTAGATCAGTAGCTCTATCTGCCTCCTGCGGGGCAAAATCTATGATGCCATGGACAACAGGCCTCTGGCCACCCTCAGCTACAAAGAGGCCTTGAAACTTGATGTCTACTGCTTTGAAGCCTTTGACCTTTTAACATCCCACCACATGTTGACGGCACAGGAAGGTGAGGTTAATCTGTTCCGATAATCTCATTGCCACCTATTATTTGTTTGGTACTTCTATAATGAATTCACATTCCCATAAACATCATTCCTGCGATAGAAAAGGACTTCCTGGACTCGCTTCCTCTAAGTCAGCAGTGCACTGAGGAAGAAGAGGAGCTGTTACACTTCCTTTTTGAGAACAAATTAAAGAAGGTAGGAGGCTCTGCACTTGATTTTTTTTGTTTGTACAAAAAATAACATAACACATAAATTGCAAAAATATGTTTTGATATATATATAATGGTTTTGATCTAGGGAATTATAACATAACCCCCATTTATGTATCAAGGCACACATTCCTAAGCAAAGTGCACCCAAGGATACAGTATATGTTGGTTGATGCATTTGAAAACTAGAGAGGGTGAAAAGTCTTAGCTTTGTTGTATTTAATAAAAACAGGGAAAATGGGTTTTTCAGTATATGACCATTCAATATCCTGTCAGATCCAATTAATCTGATCTCTGATTGGTGCATCAGTTCTATTTTGTATTAATCATTTTTCAACTTGGAAAGTAGAAAAGTTTTTTGGAATATCGTTACTTTTCTTTTTTTTCTGACATGTGCTTCTTGTGAACTCAGATATTACTAAAAGTGTTCAGTATTTTTGAGTGGAAACAGATTTCTTCATGACTCTTCAGAGCAGACATCGTCACTTCCAGTTTTCAAGGGTTGATGTCCTGCAACTTTTAGATGTGTGTCTCCTGCTGAACTGAACTGAATCAAATGGCTGATTTCTTCATTCAAGATTTCCAGAGTCCTGCTATTGATCTGGTTATTGAAATCAGGTGTGTTGAAGCAGAGACACATCTAAAAGTTGCGTGACACCGGACCTTGAGGACTTTAGTTTGCTTTACAGAAAATATTTAATCTACATCACCTTCAAAGGAATCCTGAACAGATTATTTGCTTTTTTAACTACCATCACCGGGTGTTTGAAGTTATCTTTATATTTTGCTAGTTTTCTCTCTTTTTTACCCAGTTGTTGCTTTTTCAGCTAAAAAGCCATTTAAAGGCCAGACTTTGTGTGTTTTGTTTTGAAATAGTAACGCATTTCCATAAGTCTTTATCAGAACCTTTTTTCCTGTTTTTGCTCTCTCTCAGCTCCATATCTGACTCTCGGTGATAATACAGAGAACATCCATCTTACGCGCTTTTGTTTTCTGTTCCTCTGCAGTATAACAAGCCCAGCGATCTGGTGGTGCCGGAGATGGTCAACGGTCTCCAAGACAACTTGGATGTAGTCGTGTCTCTTGCTGAGAGGCATTATTATAACTGTGATTTCAAGATGTGCTACAAACTCACATCAACGTAGGTGTCCATTGTTTGGGGGGTTTTTTCCTGGTAAATTGGGTGTTATTGAGCAAAAAATGTTTACTTCCACTGAAAATTTGCATAAAACATTTTTCTTTTGTGATGATAAGCAGTCACAGAGTTCCTGTTATTTGGTTCATGTACTAAATGTCAGTATATTGACAAAAACAATGAAGAAACATAAGGTGTGATAGTTTGTCAGGAAGGTTGTTGTTTCCCCCCACTTCATAAAAACAGGAAGTTTAAAAGACTCCTAACCTCTAGCTTTGACTCAGAACACGTGATATTTTGGGGGATTTTTTTTAAAGCATGATGTTTGCTTTTCAGGGTAATGGTGAAAGACCCTTTCCATGCCAACTGTTTACCAGTTCATATAGGAACGTTGGTAGAGCTTGGAAAAGCAAATGGTAATTTAACTTGCATAGGGTGCATACATTTACAGACAACATTTATTAGAGTTAATAGGACTGATCAGTTTTTTCCTTTTTCATTGCAGAGTTGTTTTACCTCTCACACAGACTTGTGGACTTGTACCCCAACAATCCAGTACGTTTTTTTGTTTGTTGTTTTCTTTAAAAATTCAAGCAATGGCTTTTTTTGTGTTTGTAACTAAATTACATTTTTCTCAGGTTTCATGGTTTGCGGTTGGGTGCTATTATCTCATGGTTGGCAACAAAAATGAGCACGCTAGGCGATACCTTAGGTTGGTATTTGCAGTCAAAAGAAAAGGTGTCCGGCTTCGTTCCTCTTGAAATCGGGTTTCTTTTTAACTGTTATTTCCTGCAGCAAAGCCACCACTCTAGAGAGAACTTATGGACCTGCGTGGATCGCCTATGGTCACTCCTTTGCAGTGGAAAGTGAGCATGACCAAGCCATGGCTGCATACTTCACTGCTGCTCAGCTGATGAAAGGGTAGGTAGCAACCGGTTCCCACTGGATATTGTTTCTTGTTTTTAGACCAGTTTCTTAAAAGGCCTAAAAAGGCCAGTTTCTTACTGGCCTAAAAACATCTGTTGAATCTGATCAACAGATTCTGTATTACTCACATCAATAATCATGTCGCATTAAATCTCCCCCCCCCCCCCTGATTTTCTTTTTTTTCCCCTGGTTTTTATGGTCAGTATGAACTTCAGTAAATTCTCTTCAGTACACCTTCATGCCTAAATGTATCAAATTGCTGCCATATGGTTTGGTCTCTGTGGTAACAAGCAATTGAGCAGGGATAATTAGTAAAATATTTACTTCTATGCAAAGTACTCAGACTTTTTCTTACATGGATACGCAAAAGGCAACAACAAAGCAAGTTTAAATACCTCAAGGGATGTATAAGAAACAGACATATTTAGAAATGTTTTTTTGGATTTTAATTTATTGGATCATTAGCTTTCCATCTCAAGAAAATAAGTTCTCAAATCTGCAAGATGATGATATCAAACTGGCAATAGCTCCTCCTGATCACTTTAAATTTTAGTTTATTTACATTGTCATGGTCCCATTTTTTTTTCTTTTTTGTTTTTGTCTTGCCAAGTTTTACTTTCTTTTACAATACTACATATTTTCCTTTCACATTAAATCTGTTTGATTTCCACAGATGTCACTTACCCATGCTCTACATCGGGCTGGAGTATGGTCTAACTAACAACTCCAAACTGGCGGAACGGTTTTTCAGCCAGGCGCTTAGTATCGCCCCAGAAGACCCGTTTGTCATACATGAGGTGGCAGTGGTTGCATTTCAAAATGGAGAGTGAGTATATTGATCCAGTCAAACAAGACGCAGTATTCCTAATAGATCTATTTTTTAAAAGTTATTTTTAGTCTATGTGCAGCTTTTTTGATGATCCTTTTTACTGAATTTACCACTGCTGACGAAATGACCAAACAATGCTCTGCAAATATTGCTAGCATAAGCTGCTGTTTTATAAAATATCTGCATGTTTTGCCTCCTCGACTGGCGCAGGTGGAAGACGGCAGAAAGGTTATTTCTGGATGCAATGGAGAAAATCAAAGCCATAGGGAATGAGGTGATTCATTTCAATTTAATACGTGGCTTTAAAATTCACGTTCTGCGTAAGCGTTGCTTATAATTCGTTTTTTGATTTAATTTAAGGTTACCGTGGACAAGTGGGAGCCTTTGTTGAACAACTTGGGTCACGTGTGTAGAAAACTGAAGTAAGTAGAGTCAATAAATTGTGGGGCGGGGGGGTTCTATGTCCTAATATAAACTGATCAACATCTTGTAAGCTGTATTTGAACCTACTATAGATTTCTTTTTAATCTGTTAACTGCTAAGTTTCTGAGGTTGTGGGGAAAAAAGCATCCTTGTTTAAAAAATTGAAACTTGGAACAGTCGAAAGTATTGAATGAATGCTTTGTGTCATGTGATAAATACAGGACTTGAATATTAGTCAACCTTGTGTTAGCTTATTAAATTCAGTCTTTGAATAACAGCTTTTTGAAACGTGCTTAATATTTTAGAAAGTACGACCAGGCTCTGGAGTACCATCGTCAAGCTCTAGTGTTGATCCCACAGCATGCTTCCACCTATTCTGCCATAGGATATGTGCACAGCCTCATGGGGGACTTTGAAAGTGCTATCGACTACTTTCACACGGTGGGTTTAAAAGACATTGATTTCTCAACTTGGTGCAGTTTCATTGTAGTTGATAGTTCATTGTTGTTTAAACCAGAGAGGTTGTTTTAAGTGTGTAAGAAGTATTTGTAAGGATGTGTACATCACAGCACTTTAGTTTGAACAAGTATCTATAGTAATTTGCTCTCAAATTAGTTTTAAGCGAAATATTTCAAGTAAACTATAGAAAATTCATAAAATGTTTTTATTAATGCGTGGTTACAGTTTTAACAGGGGTATAAAAAAGTGGCTTGGGATTGGATTGAAGTAGATTATTTTTTGTTTTTCTGTTGCCAGAGTTATTTTTTATTTTTTTTGTTCTTTTCTATGATAGGCACTCGGTTTGAAAAGGGACGACACTTTCTCAGTGACGATGCTTGGCCATTGTATTGAGATGTACATCGGGGACACGGACGCATATATAGGTTTGTGTTATATCGAAAATAAATAAATATATATATATTTTTTTTTTACTCTTGAATATTTTCAGCAATTTCACTCAGTCTGAAAGACCAAATCTTCTTCATGTTTTAAGGAGCTGTTTTAACAAAATAAAATGTCATAAATGTTCACATTAATGTAAGACGTGTAGATATAATGTGCTAAGAATGACTTTAGATGGCTAGATAGGGTCCTATGATTGCTGCTTTGTTAGATTTTGTCCATTCAAAAATCTACACACATTTTGGATAATTAATATAGTTAGAATGTAAAATGGAGAAAAGGGAGGGAAATTCAGGAAAAACATATATCAGTAAAGTAATAAAACAGATTTCATAGGGCCCCACAATTAGATACGGTAGTAAAGCCTTAGAATGTTTCACTTTTTGCTGACGATTATGTCACATTAGCCCATTTGTTAAAGGTGTTCCCACTCTATCACATTCTGTAAACGTCCACAATTTAAGTAGCAATAATATTTTCTAGAATATCTACCAGACAAAGCACTGTAGGAAAATATTAGCAATGGTTAACAATGGTTTTATCTTAGTTCAGTTGTTGAATTCAAATACCCATAAAAACATATAAAACAATAAATATGAACAATATTTGCATTAATTCTGCAAATTTAAAATATATATGTATATATACATATATATATATAAAATTTTTTTTTTCAAAAAGGCACCGACATCAATGACAAAGTGCGAGGCAGCTTTAACACCCCGACGCTGATGAAGATATTGAACACGTCGGAGTCGATTGACCTTCAAGCCACGCCAAGGTCGGAAGAGACTAACCTGTCGATGTTGGAGACGCCGGCGTCCAATCAGGAAAAGATGATGCTGGAGACGCCTCTCCGGCTCTCATTAACGCTGGAGTGCGACATGTACGAGAGCGACGTGATGCTGGACACCCTATCAGACACCAGCACATGATTTCATCCCTTCAGGCGGTGGAACTGTCGTAGCAACTGGTCGTCATAGCTACACATGTCCACGCCCCGAGGACAACAGTCGGTCAAAAACTCTAGCAGATGTCCTCCACCATGTGGACTCCTCATTCTGTGTGTTATTTTTGTATCAGAATGCTCTTGTGAAAATTTTTAACATAAGTGACTGAATTTGTATGCAGCACATGGCGTTTACCACAATTTCACAAGAATGCACTTTAAAGGAGGGGGAAGTGAACACATGCCTTGTTTCAAGGGTTGAATATGTTTTACTTGGGGGTTAAAAACACTGGGAACATGTGGCCCCCTGACAGGAACAAACACAGCCACGCACCTCACAACGCAAGGACGTTTGAAATCACTTGCTTAATGCCTGAGGCAGGATCCTCCCTGCTGATTAACCTGTGGATCTTCACTCTGAAGAAAGAGCTGGCTGAGAAAAATCAGATTTGATTTTTGGTTATTACTACAATAAACCATGCATTTATCTTAAAATCTTAGTATGCCTTGTTTTTGTCTGTCCCTGTGTGTACAATGTGATTTAGTAAAATTTAGAAAAGCGTGGAAACGCATTATGCCAACTGGTTAAATCTGGATTAAATACATAGATGTTTAAAACGGGTTGTGATTTAAGAAACCTTTATTTGGAAAATATATATATATATATATATATATTCTTGGGTTTGTTGAAATCAATTCATTCATTCACCCGTATATCCAAATCCTATTCAATATTGATCAATATTATTAATGTTTTATCGGTGAGAAGGCGTGTGTTCAATTGTGAATGGGGCAACGGAAGAAGGGGCTCACCTAGGGATTCATTCATACAAAAACCGCCACTGGTGACAACAATCCGAAATCCTGTGTGCAAACCGAGATTAGCACGCCTTTCAATGGATGTCATACCTGTTATTTGGATTAGAAACGGGCTGTACTCCGTCTAAGTCGACCGGCATTTACACCAACGATCGGATCTGTCAAGATCCGGAAACCTGTTCCTCTGTTGTCCCCAACTTGAAGAACTCGGTATCCACACCTGAGGGGCCCCGGCTGCGTCTCGATACCAACAGTGGAAAGAATACATTACTTAATGGTGAGTTTATGGGCACAGTGAAAAATTAGAGGTAGAAAACTTGACTTTTTTTTTGTTTTGGTGAAATGCAACCTTGTAAGGGGTTGTGACAGAGGAGCATTTATTTCCAGTTCCCTCCCGAGATTCCTACAGGCAGGTGAGGAGCCAGTCTGGAGGCCTTGGCTCCTGCAGCTCTGCTTCGTATAGCTCTTCCTGTTCGATCCGAGAGCCAAACAGAACCACCAGTCTCCAGGCAGCTGATACAGACTGACCTCAAACTGGATGAGTTCAGGTGAAGTTCGTTTTTATTTCTTTCAGAGGATGAGTATTCCTTCACATAGAGTGTAAATAGAGAATTCAGAACATGTTCCACACCATTAAATAACCAGAAAGTGTTGTAAAAACCGTTAATTAAAAAAGCATTTTCTTACCACTCGCGATATTTGACCCTTGTAGTCTCGCGAGGACGCGGTAACGCTTAACACCAAGCGAATTTGAGGGAGATGGGAAGAAATGAGGTCTGATAAGGACCAAATGACCGCGGGTAAGGAGAAAAGCATCTTCGAGATACAATTAAAAGACGTCCCAAGAGAGCAAGAAAACATTCCCGCCAACGCTAAGCCGAAAGAAGAGAAGAAGGAGGTTTTCACCAAGGTACGTAGCCGAGCTTGTTGTTTACGAACAGACATGGAGACTCGAGGGGGAGGAAAGGATGTTTCAGCACCAAGGATAGCAACAGGATCAGAAGAGGGGACTTTTAGGAAGCAGTGGGAAAACTACGGCTATTTTTTTTTTCCTTTTGAATTGTTTCTGTGCTGCAGTTATTGGGCATGTTTCTGCTATGAGGCTAACATTAACAGGTGACAGTCGAGTGGAATCCTGTAAACGCTGCACAGAGGAATATCCTGTTATTCCTTCATAAAAAATAAAAATACGAAGCTTATTTATGTATTTTTCCCCCCTTTATTTCAAGAAGCGGCAAACTGCATCGTATTCTACCATACTGTCCAGAAAAATACATCAATGCTATCACTGGCTTGTGCAACCTTCTGCCAAAACAACACTTAATGTTGTTCTGTGACATTTTTCAGTATGTTTTTCACCATTCTACTTTCCACAATCTCTCTAGATACAAAAGAGCTTAATTTATTGGAAGGCTTTTTACATGTTTACCAGGGGAGACAATAAATAGCAGCTTTCCAAACAGCAGAGATGTATATATCATCCAAATAATGATTGTGTTCTTATCAGTAACATGGGGTTACTGACTTGTTATCAGATGAACTGATCACAACCGTGACAGTCATTCTTACACCAAAGAAGGTCATCAGAAAGACCATTAAGGCATAGATCGTATAGTGACTGTGACGTACACTGTGAAGGTTTAAATTATGGAGGTCAAAGCTCCAGTTGCTTTAATGTAAAATTCATTTCCTCCACTTTTTTTAGGTGGTTATTCGAAGACTCCCTCCTAACCTGTCAAAGGAACAACTGGAAGAGCATCTCAGTCCTCTTCCGTCTTATGACTACTTTGAGTTTTTCCCAGCAGATCAAAGGTATGATGAGGTTTTATAGCCCTGTGGTTCAATAGTCCACTTTTTTCATCCTCGTTTATTGACCGGTTTTTGTTTTTGCCTTTACAGTCTCTATCCCCACCTCTTCTCCCGAGCTTATATCAACTTTAAAAGCACAGAAGACATCCTGCTGTTCAGGGATCGATTTGATGGCTATGTCTTTATTGACAACAAGGGTATTTTAAGTCTTTCTAAGCCCATTTTGACTGTGTTGACAGCTTTAGCCTTGAATGTTGACTTGCGGCGTTCAGCTATAAGAAAAACAAACAGAATCTTTGGAGCTAAATGTTGACTTTTATGAAGGTGAATTAGAACATTTGTTGCCATTGTTACTTTTTGACAGCTGGTCTATTTAATTCGACTCGTATTTCAATATTTACCCAGGTCAGGAATATCCTGCTGTGGTAGAGTTTGCGCCTTTCCAGAAGATTTCCAAAAAGAAGCTGAAGAAGAAAGATGCCAAAGCCGGAAGCATTGAAGAAGGTAGGAAAATAGAAGAAAATAGATCAATTCTCATTAAATGTACTAATCTTGTGTGGCATTTACATTATTCTTGCATGAATTTAGAATGAATTCAGCACAGACAAGTTTAGCATATGGACTTTTTAAACTGTATTTCATGTCCCTTCTTTTTTCCTTCTTCTTCGTTGAATTTCACTTAGATCCAGAATACAAGCGATTTTTGGAAAACTACTCCTGTGATGAGGAGAAGTCCATGGCTAATCCTGAGATACTTCTTGGGGAGATAGAAGCTAAGACCAGAGAGCTCATTGGTACAATATCACACATTTTGGACATTTAATATTTTTTATTTTGACTTTAGCGTTTTTCTGGTCTTATCATTTTTAATATTACTACAATCAGGAAGAAAATAATTCAATAGCAAGTAGACAATATATACAGTAGAGAAATAAGTAAAACGAAAAGTACAATCCTATCATACTTACTTTTTTCAATAAAATTCATATCCCAAATACCAACAGTAAGATGATATTAATATTATATGATAAATTACATTTCACTATATTTACTTTATGTGTTTAATATTTGTTTGTTGCCTGACAGGTGATGCTTTGTTTTGTTTTTAAAGTTTAAATGTTGGGAAACGAAGAAAGAAAAACACCGATCTGTATTTGCAGGACAGATTTTTATCTGCTCTTTTTTTCTGTTGGAATTAATTTGTGTTGTTTTAATTGAAAAGTATTTCTCTAGACATGTCAAAGGTTTTACTTCAGGTATATTTTTTAATATCCACATCAATTTTATGTGAGTGACTCTAATTCCAAGTACTAATAACAAAGCTTATTTAATAAGCTTATTTGGACAATGCACTCACCAGCTCCTCCTTATCTTTTGCATCCAAAATACTAAAAGTTACCTCATGTCCAAAATTTACAAAATAATTATTGCATTTCTTTGCAGTTTACTTAAAGTTAATGTTACTCTAAAAAATCAACTCAATTTTTGACTCTTTCTCCGTTTGCTTTTAGCCAAACGAACAACACCTCTCCTGGAGTACATCAAAAATAAGAAAATCGAAAAACAGGTGAGACAGAAGCATGTTTGTAAAGGCGAGAGCTGAAACAAATAAAGAAATCATTTTCTGTGCATCACGCTTTCACCAGAGGATAAGAGAGGAGAAGAGGGAAGAGAGAAGAAGAAGGGAGCTTGAAAAGAAAAGGCAACGGGAGGAGGAGAAACGAAAGCGGCGAGAGGAGGAGAGACGCAAGCGAAAAGAGGCAGAGAAGCAGAAGAAACTGTCCGATAAAGACATCAAAATTAAGGTTGCTCATCATTTCTGAAGAAAATACCTTTTACCAGCTTTTTGTCTCTCCATTTCAACTAAATATCTCAGAGCAATGTATTTTGTGACATTTGCATTGATAGCTCCTAAAGAAGAGCGACAGAGACGATGACGTTGATTCAGACCGTATGAAGGAAAAAAGTGAGCCTTGTGATGCAGGTGTGGGCAAGTGGGAGAAAACGGGAGGACAAATGAAGTCAAAAGAACCAAAAGAAAAGTAAGAAATACCTAATCCATGAAATGAACAAGTAGTTTGCAAAAGTTGATTTTTATTCTTAATGAAAGCCAAAGGACAACCCAACTTCCTCCCTTTCCCACATTGGAAAAGTTTTCAAAAAGTACTTCTCTTGTAGTTGTATTTGTGTTAATGATATATTTGCATAAACACAACCTCATTCGATCTGAGTGTGTCACTTACTGTCCAACTAATTTAATCTTCTTTAAACCAACATAGCAAAGTCTTGCTAATATTTAAAGAAAGTATTGATGTAACTTTTAGGAAAATGTGAGAATTTTGAAAACAATTTTTTGATTACTAAAGTGGACATAATTCACTACTAGCTACTTTTTTTTACTGTTACTGTATTTTCAGTATTTCAAAACAGCTGTAAATATTTCCACAATGAAAGAAAAATTATGGTTATCAATCTTTAAATTTTAGGCTGAAGTGCAATAAGTTACATTAAGCATTAAGGGTACAGCTGTGAAGCTAATATCTTCATTAAATATCCGTCAATTTTATGTTATTTGCTTGTACAAACCTTTTATTGATTTTATACTGGTATTTGATTGGCTTGAGCGATGACCCTGAAATGCTCCTTTGTGTTACTGCTAGCTTTGCTGTAATACACGTTTCAATATACATTTGACCAGCAGAGGTCAGGCTGAGAACGACAAAGAGCAGAGAGATCAGCACGGCCGCAGGCAGAGAGATAAGGATCACCGCAGCAAGGACGAGGAGAGAAAACGGCAACGACACCACTACGAGTTTGATAAGTTCATGCGGCGGAAAGACGAGACCAAATGGGGGAAGGGCTACTGCCAGGACCGAGCCAAGAAAGAGGGCCATCATCATGGCTATTCTTACTGTCCTGACGGGGCAGACAAAATGGGAAAGGAGGACAGGGAGGACCTGAGCAACAGAAAGGAACGCCTCCGAAACAAGGTGAGCGAGAAGGTGAGCATGAGATTGAACAGGAAGGTGGTTCCAGATGTCTCTCATGATGCTGAACGACTGTGAGGAAATCGCATCGGAACACAAATACTCGTGTTTGGTTTTCTGATTCACTAAATCTCCAACATGTTTTTCAGAAAGTTCTGTGGTATTTTAGGGCAAAGGGTGAGAATTAATGGCAAAATGCATAGAGTTGCAAAAGACTAAGGTGGAAGTTTACCCTCCAGGGCAGTGATCTTGAACACACTGAGAGAGATACCTATGTCAGGTCACAAGTGAGACAAAATGTGAAAGAGTTCAAGATCTACAAGTAGTTTTTGCATTACACACTATGTGCATCTGTGAATACTGACTTTGACATCGCTCTCTCTCCCATCCTGCAGGACCGTCCTGCCATGCAGCTTTATCAGCCCGGCGCGCGCAACAGGAAGCGCATGAGTTCGGCTAATAAAGGCTATGACTGCCTCCCTATCGGCCATTCCCCCGAATGCAGGACGGAGCATTGTTATGAGGTTGTTGCCATGACAGCGGGGATCGAAAGGGGGTTTGAGAAAAGCAAAGACGAGCAGTGAATACTCTAGGTCTCAAGAGGAAAGTAATGGGGCATAAAAATCAGTATTGAAGGGAAGCTGCTGTCAATGGCTGACTGATTTCTTTCTTCCTGTTTGTAGGTTGGTAATGAAATTGTATCTGTGGACCTTTCTTCCTACTATCTGGCTTTCAGGCCTGTCAACTTTTAAGGTACTCTACTCTCGCTCTTTGTGGTAAAGAAGCGTCTCAGTTAAGACATCCAGGAAAAATTTACTTTCAAGGCAATGACCTTGCCTTCTGCATGAGAACTTCTTTCCAACATCTAGTATATTTTGTGATTTGTGTTGTTTTTAGTTGTCATATATATTTCTATTAATATAAAGCTATTGTTGGTAAAACTGACAGACAACAGATCTTTTAAAAAGTAGGGTAAGAAATGTCCTTTATTATATGTGCAGGCAACCAGCAGACTAAAAATTGATTATAAAATCAAATTTCAATGCCACGATTTATTTATTTATTTATTTTTGTCAGTAATTATTTGTACATAATCAACTACAGTGCCACAAGAAAGTATCCTTTTATGCTTTTCCATATTTTATTGCATTAGATTTGTCTTAAAACTGATTTGAGTGTAGTTTTTTTTAAGAATACCTTACTATATTTAGTTTAGTTATAGTATAGTTTTCTATAAAAATGTTAAAACACATTTTCCGACAATTTTGTAAGTAAGAAAAGAAAACACACAAATATAGTTGGTGCAAAAGTATTCACTACATCGGATCACAACTGATGAGCGGCAGTAACATTTGATGAATTTTGTGGCTGAACGTGATTGCTAGTAGAACACATTTGTCCATACAAGGTCCTACAGTTGACAGAGCAGAGCAAAAACCAAGCAGTGAAGTCAAAGGAGTTTTCTGTAAGACCCCCAAAGACTGGATTCTATTAAATCACAAAAACTGGCACGCATCACCACCGTCATTTTTTAGTAATGCATCCACTGAAGCCTTGTCCAGGACCTTTCATAGATTTGGCCCCCCGACCCGATACTCTGAACCTCCGACGAAGGTAAAAAAAAACAAATCTTCCAGCAAAACAATGACACAAAGCACACAGTCAAAATACCAAGGAAGGAGCGTTGGGGGAGGGGGGGACTGTGAATGTTCTCGAGTCACCCAGACAGAACCCGGACTTGAATCCAGCTGAATATTTCTTGAAATACCTGAAAATGACTGCCGACCAACACGACCCATCCAACCTGACTCAGCCTGAGAGGACATATGCATTAAAAACAGGGTGGAAATACTCCCAAAACAGTGGTACCGTGCTTATGTACTTACTATATTAAAATGAATGTTTTATAAATATGCAAAATGTCTGAAAAAATGTTGTCACTATGTTGCAATGGACTATATTGAGCAGGTTAAAAAGGGGAACTAAACTCATATTGACTTTAAAATGAAGCTGTAGTCAAATGTGGAACAGACAAGCTGTTGTGAATATTTTCCGGTGGCACTGTAACAGATGAAAATAACAGCCTTACAAGTTATGAATAATTAGAAATAACATTTAAAACATTTTGGATTGATTAGTGACGTGATTGAAAAAAAAAAATATATATATATATATATATATATATATATATTTTATTGCTGTCAACAAAATAAACTGTCAATAAATTCATTTTAAAAGCCTTCCATTATGTGAATGACGGTATGTGATTGATTTTGTCTTTCTGCTTTCTGTTTTTTTTTTTTGTGTGTGTGTTGAACTGTAAGAAAATAAATGTCTGCAGTTAAGACGCGTTTAGCTTGGATTCGGTTATTTTGGTTGTTTTTGGGTGAGGCTGTTTTAGCTCCAAAACTGCTTATTCTGCACATGAAATGAGTCACTTACAGTCAGAGCTGTCGAGGACAGACCTGCCCTTCTCACTCTGAAGGCTGACATAGCGTGTATAGCGGGTGTGCTGCCATACACAGACCTTCCTTGTAAATCATTCTGTGTTACAACAAATTATTATTATTCTCTGTGTTAACGTTTGTCCTTTTCAGAGAGATAAACATGAACTGTGCCTGACAAACTTTCCCCGAGATAAAGCAGAACTATGAAAATCAACAGGAAACCAGTCACATCAGAGCACACATTGCATGAACTCGTGAGCAAGCCCCAACTATCGCATTCTGCCTTCACTTTAAAGCAGACTTTCTCACAGAACACTTATATTTGTTTGTATAGTTTATCTGGGTGTGTACTTAGAAGCTTAGAAGGTAAATAACTTCACTGTTATAATCTACTGTATATTGTTTGCATGCGCATACTATTGCTGAACCGGTGTGAACTCGCACTCTTTTTTTGTATTAGTTAAGCAGGTACTCATAACAGAAAGTGACATCATCACACATGGCATGTTGGGATTTCCCTAACAATACATATTTGTGTGTTTTTTTGTTTTTTTTTTCGTTTCCATTGTGGTTCAGCATAAGCTCTTTATAAGGATCCACTGTGTTGTACTTTTGTATGATGTGCTCAGAAAATTTACAAGATACTTAGGAGTGGAAAATATTGACATCATGAGAGAAATAATGCAAGATGAATGATGGAATGCGAGTGTTCTACATATCGAGATCTGTTGTGTAGGAAGCCTTCGATATGACTGTGCCTCCAGCTTCGATTTCACCCGTGAATCAAACATGTGGCCGTTACTACAGTTGAGAGGATGACGGTTGTCACATGGTGCATTTCCTCTCAGTGGCACTCTATCAAGTTTAGACCCCATTTCCTCACCAGCCTTCCTCAGTCAAAGCATCTGTCCCTCCATCTACAACTGCCACACACGTGCCCACCTGCCTAATTTGCCTCGCTGCTTACAAAGGTAGGTCTTAAACTACAAATTTCAACAGTACCAAACTTTGTGTTACTTACAATTCAGTGTTAGTGTTAATGTGTTGTCCGTGGCACCTTTTGTTTGCTTTTAATTCTTTGCTTTTATCATCCGTACATTGTGTTATTGTATCAATTTTTGATGTAATTACTTAGGGAGTCTAACTTGGACAACATGTGACATTCTTGTTTGTACTGAGTTACTCAACATGAACAACAGAGAAGTTAACTTTTTGTAATGTACTTTTTTTTTTTTATAACATCTACTCAACCGGGCACAAAGTGCCAAAAGTGAGTTAGTTTGAATATTATGAGGAAATCAAAGATGTTACTGTCTTGATGTTATACAAACGCTGTGTTAAAGTATTGAGTCATTGCTCTTCTTTTCTTTTTTTTTTTGCCAGATTTTGCTTTGGAGGGATACAGATCAAAGATTTCTGAATAGCTTTCAAAGAATTTTCATCAGGTTTTCACGGTTGTCTGTTTTTAACTTATTTTTCGTCTGTGTACTTAAAATACTACAAGCCTGGTTCCTCAATTATTATGTGAAATTCACTTCCTGATACAATGTTATTCCTTCATCAAAAACAGACTCGGAGTGTTGCTTTGACTCTTTCATGAATATTTGAGAAATCCTTAATTCTCCCATGACAGCCATTCAGGGCGCCTAAACTCCCCCCCCCCCCCCCTTGGAGCTGCAGTCTCCAAGAGGAGCTTCTGCCTCACAGAGCACCTCTCCCCCGGGTGAGAGGAGGAGTCCTACAGACTAGCATCAGCAGCAATTAACAAACACCAGGCAGAACTGCACATTTGCTGACCCTATCAGATGAACTACTTCTCAGTGCAAGCGCTCTTAAGAATGTTGTTAAAAACTTGATGAAAAACATTGTTGTGTTGACATGCTGAAGGCGGTGTCAAAAAGAGCAGGAGCTTCTTAAAGAGACAGACGCCCAATTTCAAGGCAATATCAAATTCCTTTTAAGTTATGTTTGAAATATACAGCACTTTTAGGACAACTTAGGGAAACGTAGTTACTTGATTGTAAAATGGCACTTTGTGGCTGGAAAATACATAAAATTGTCCCTGTAATTATAGACGATAGGCCAGAAGTTACTGCACAAATCATTAGTTATAGTTCAGTTTTAAAGCTCTCTTTAGTATTAGCAGCATAAACAAAATAGTGTCCATAAATGAAACTTGTATACTCTGTTTAGCCTGTTGTCTCTAATTTACAACAGACACTTTTTTCTATTAAATGGGCTATGTTCAAATTAAGAATCTGAGCTTGTTTTACGATCTGCTTGACGGCAACAATACACTCAATTTAGATTTTGAATTATTTCAAATAAAAGGAAACAATACATGGTCCATGTGTTACAGTGCACTAAAACTAATTGCCACTATGTTTCTCCAAATACCCGTAACACCTTATTGGCTTACTTGCCCCAAGGGACAGTGTTGCGAGAAAATGCAATCTACTCAATCTAAGGCAGCGTAGACTGCAAATGGTTAAGGGAACTAAGAGGAGAGCCTGTGATGATTAATAAGAAACAAAGTTAACAAGGATGTGTCTCAGCTTTTTTGACAACCTGGAACCTCCTGTACCACCTACACCATACCCACCGCATAGGAGAGAAAGTGTTTGCGTACCATACCCATGCGGACATCCTGACTTCAAACCACTCGCTGGGACTTAAAGATATGATTTTCTCTTGTTAGTTGAAGACATGTCAGAGCCAGATTTAATTTGAAATCCACATTTTAAAACTTTGCAGTTGTACAAAAGGTGCTCAGAGTTTGCATACCTTACCACAAATCATGCATGCCCTTTTCCTGTGTGAAAACTCCACCCGTTTGCATGTGCTTTCTTCTCGCACACAAACAACCCAGGCTGATAGAACCTAAATCTCATTTTCACACCTTAGCTCCAAGAAACATATGCATTGCGTGCAACACATCAGAGAAGTTGTCTTTTTTTTTTTATTCCCCCCCGCTCTTGTGGTTTCTGGTACGTCATGTTTTCTTTCTGCCTTTTCATTCTGATTTTACAAAAGTAACAAGATGTTCGTGAAAAGATCTGCTTGTCATCGTTATATTTCTGATGTTATCTTGTAGGAAAAATGAACATAACTACCAAGGACTGAATAAATAAAAACAACTCTCATGTTGATTTCTGACACACAGGTAATAGGTGACCATTCCACCCCATCATGAAGGGGAATACCAGCAGGACACAGCTCGATAACGCCACCCTGACACTGTTTCGGGATGTGAACACCAGCACTATCATATCTGTTATATACGTGCTTGTCACCATCATCAACTGGGTGGGAAATGGCCTATCAATGTGGCTCCTGCTGTTTCGTACCTCCCCAAAAACACCCTCCATCATATTCATGATTAATCTAACTCTCACCGACTTGGCTCTTGGCTCCGCCCTCCCCTTTCAAATCGCCTACCAGCTCCAAGGATACAACTGGAAATTGGGGTCCAATATGTGCAGGTATTATGCTTCAAGAAGAACTTTCTATTTCTTTTCCACTGAAAAAAAAAAATGGTTAGACTTTATCACTACAATAAAATTGCTGTTTTAAAAACTAATATTTGGTCAGATAAAATTAGCAGGTTAGTCATTTGACTTATCAATCTACTTCTAATGTTTAACCATCTGAACTCTGAAAGTAACTTTGTTTTATTTGAAAGCAGATTAAGTCTCTTAATTGTTGCGAAAATGTCACACCCTGCTTTTGTTAAACCTGTAATCAAACACAGTCTTTTGCTTTTTTCTTTTTTTTTGCATCCCCCTTGCAGCTTCATGACCCTCGTTTTCTACACCAACATGTATTGTTCTATCCTGACGATGATGGCCATTGGCATTGACCGCTACCTGGGCATCGTGAAGCCCATGAGGTTCCGGAAGAACAAGAGGAGAAAATCTATTGCTGTCTTCAGCTGCCTTCTGATGTGGGGTTTGGTCCTGGGTGTTTTGTACCCTCTTATGACCACCGACCTGACCTTTGAGGTCCCGGAGCTCCAGATCACCACATGCTTTGACGTGCTGAAAAAAAGCATGCTGCCGTCCGTGGGTGCCTGGGCTACTTTCCTGTTCAGCATGGTGGTTTTTCTTTTCCTTTTTCCTTTCTGTGTCACAATGTTCTGCTACGTTAGCGTCATACACAAGCTGTCCAGTGATTCCAAGACTGTCCAGAAAGGGAGAGCCATACGTCTGGCTGTTGTCGTTCTGCTGGTCTTCGTGCTCTGCTTTGCTCCAAACAACATCCTCTTATTGGTTCACAGTGTCCTTAGACTCTTCTATGACAAGTCTGTGTACATGGCCTACAAGCTTTCTCTCTGTTTTAGCTGTCTGAATAGCTGTTTGGATCCTTTCATTTATTACTTTGCTTCAAAGGATTTCAGGCAGAAGCTGAGAGAGATAATGAATCTGCAGAGCGTGAGTAGTGCAGACTCTATAAGGATGGAGAACAAAGAGACTTTGTACTCTGGATAAGCAGATTTATAAGGTGAAGAAACATGTTCAGGTGCCTTTGCGATGCCGTAACTACCCTAACAATGTGAAAACTAAAGAAAGACTTGCGAAAGAAAACAAGTCACTAAAGGAAAGGAGGGGTTTTGGGATCTTGCAACATATGTTCTTGGTCCATATTGCAAAATATTCATACATCTATTTCTTCCCTTAACAATAGCTTTTAAGGTTTAAGCTGTTGGATAGTGACTAAAATGTTATTGGTCCAATCATAGTTTTGTGTGTTTTCTCCATTTTAAATGTAATCAAGTGGTTGGAAAATTGCGGAGTGCCACAAGCATGTATGTTTGTCCCACAGTCATTTAGCTTGTTCACCAATCATCAGATCTTCCATAGGTGTTGCAAATTGTAACCTGATATCTGCAGATGTTGCAATAATACACACTCATATGAATTAGTGACTGTTAGTATTGTTGCATAAAACGGGCAGTTCCTCAGCTTACACAGACAGAATGTATTTTACAAAAATCCTATGAAAGATCTATCCAGATATTGGTATATAAATTGGGCTGAACAAGTATGGATGTCAAAAAGTGTCTTAAGAAGTTGTATGGTAGTACAATGAAATAAAATGTAACAAGCATAAAGGTCAGAAATTAGTTATCTGTGTCCATTAATCCTTACCCTGCTTACTGTAAACAAGCAACTTCAAACCCCGTAACATCACTTTATAGTCAAGCCTTCATAAAACAAATTCTTTTCACTGTTTTATGATTATACTTTATTATAAGCAAACTCTGTACTCAGACGGTTGGCTTGTTTTTAAATTTGTTCAAAAATGTGATGGAGTCACACTGGAGGTTTTTGAACAACGTTCAGACAGTGAGATCTTCAAAGTTTGCTGAGTGTAGAACCTTGTTATTGAATACATACTAACTAAAATAAGATTTTGAACTTTTTACGTTACAATAGGATTTGCTGCTGTTTAAATGAAAGAGTGATAAACGTCAACCAACAGCATGTGCTGTTATTTTTGCAAAAATATGTAGCATCCAGAAATGTGGACTGTTGTAAAAATGTACATATTATGTTAGCCTAACATCCCCAAATAAGTTTTATCTTAAGGTTGTTGTTTTTTTTATCTGTTTATAAAAATGTCAGCGTTTTGTGGTGTATAAATGTATGAAATTGGCAATGTTGTCCTTATGTTTCATTAAAGTATATTAAATGATTTCCTCTCTCTTTTCAGGATTTTTTGCATAAAGTGATTTCTCTTTTTTTTTATTATTGCTGTTAATATTATCTTCGTCATTATTAATATTACTTTTTTCGTTAGTAAACAGTAGAGTGGATGTGTACATCTCCAACAGTGAGACTAGAGATGTGCTGAGGAGTTAAAAATAAGCAAATAGAGGTATTTGACAAGGTTTAGGTGCTCAAATATTGTGCCAGACAAGTAAAAAGAAATTGTATAACGCAGCACCAAAGTCATATTTAAATACTTTGAATGAAGGGGCCAAAGCTCATCGAAGTAGATCAACAGCTGCATGGCAGTGGTTGTCTTGAGGTTTTAATTCAATTTCCAGGTGTTAAACTATCACCCAATATTCTGAATCCATTTTCATAATTTTATGTTGTTTTTAAAGTTTTTCTTTTAACATAAAATGTGAAGGACTATTTTTTTTTGACTTCTCTAGTGCACTCAACGCTATCGATCCAGGTCTACTTGATGAGAACTGACGCTGATGCAGGTGGCTTTCCTGCTTGTGTCCTAGATTGTGGACTAGCTGACTGGCAGACCACAGTTCATGCACCTGCAGCGCTGTGTGTCAGACAGCGTTGTCAGCAACGCAGGGGCTCCGCAAGGGACTTTCTCTACCCCCTTCCTGTTCACCCTTTATAGTTTGGTCTTCAACTATTTCACTGATGCCTGTCATCTACGGAAGCTCTAAGATGACTCAACTGCGGTTGGTGGTATTAGTGAGGGTGATGATGAGGTTGAGTGGAAAGCTGCTGTGGGCAACTATGTCACATGATGTGGACTGAACCACCCGCAGATCAATGTGACAAAGACCAAGGAACTGGTGGTGGATCTGAGGAGGAGGACTAGGATGTGGGTGATCCCTGTTTTCATCCAGGGCGTCAGTGTGGACATTGTGGAGGAGGAGTATAAATATCTGGAACTCCATATTGATTGTAAATTGAACTGAATTAAAAACACTGATGTTCTCTACAGGAAGGGCCACGGTTGCCTCTGTTTTCTGAAGTGGCTGAGGTCCTCCAACATCTGCTTGACCTTGTGCAGGATGTTTTCTGAGTCTGTGGTTGAAGGTGCTATCCTGTTTGCTGTGGTGTTCTGGGGCAACAGGCTGAAAGTGGAGGACACCAACAGTCTGAACAGACTGATCCACAAGGCCAGTGAGTTGAACTGAAATAAGCATTTCACTCTTGGCGATCAATAAACCCTTTTGGGTAACACTTTATTTGACGGGTTGTGAATTAGACTGTCGTGACACCGTCATAAACATGAACATGGGCAAGTCTTTGTGAATATTTATAACTGCTGTCATAAAGAGTCATTTGGTAAATCATGACACTTTTTAATACAAAGTTGACATTATTCAAAATGTCTTCGTTATGACAACTTGACAATAACCAAGAAATCATGATCTGACATAAATTTGTTATAAAAGTATTACCGATTAAACTTGAAAAATTATGTAACTTTATGTTATAAAAATAATGTCAACTTTGTATTAAAAGTGTCATGATTTACCGAATGACACTTTATGACAACGGTCATAAATATTCATGAAGACTTACTCATGTTCATGACAGGTGTTGTGTCATGTTTATGACGGTTTCATGACAGTCTTATTTACAGCCCGTCAAATAAAGTGTTACCGCATAGGGTATAACATTCAACAAATTTGATCAATTTATATGTCATATATATTACACATATATAAAATGTTATGGGGTGGAGTGTTTTCAGCCTCCGCTCGCTGCCTGGCAATACTTTCATATATTTACTTGATCAACAAAAGCCGGAGTTCCCCGCTTTCGCCGGTGAATCTGCTCCATTAGACGCCGGCTAAAGAATGGCGCGCACCCAAAGGCATTTGATCCTTCACGTGTAGGCTACGTCATCACGTCGCAGCCGTCATTCGGGTCATCTTAGCAAGTCGCTCTTTCCATGTTTCCTGGCTTCTGCAGGTAAGACGGGAGACCAGCGAACAGCTGTTGAATTAAATGATGCGTAATTTTTCAAATTAATTCTTGCTTGCTAAGCAGAGCGAGTCACAGAAGTGAACCTTGCTGGTTTTGTCACGGTTTCTGTTAAGTTAGCTGATATGAGCTAGTGCTGCTTGAACTGTGTGAGTGAGGGAGTTATGAACCATAAATTTACACAAATAACTTTACATAAATACATCAATGACTTTACACAGTTATAGTTAACTGATTTCAGTGGCCGCAAACGCTAGTCTGTTTATTCAGAACCTTACAAAGATGCTATAAACAACCTGTCCAAACTATGCAAATCTTACAGCAGACCACTGGTTTTATTTCACTGCTGAACATCATGTGATGAAGCTGAAGGTTTGTTGTTATGGCAACATATTCATTGATGATGAGTGTAAAATGAAATAAGTAAAAACAGGATAGAAACGTTTAAATAAAATCGCACACTAAAGGCGCAGCATCTATTGCGATATACTTCTATAGTTTAATCGATGAGCTGAAGGCAAAGGGTGAAGTCATGTTGATCGATTATTTAAACGGTGACTGTGTGTCTGATAGATCTGTGGCCTCATCTATAACACTTAACTCTTTCCTTTCACCTCTCAGGTGAAACTCTAAGGCCACCATGGTTCTAAATCCAGTCATTTCCAAGCTGTCTGGTAAACTGGTTGTATTGGCCAGTTCCTCCCCTCGAAGACTGGAGATACTCCGCAATGCGGTAAGTGCTTGTGTATGTATTTGGTTAAGTAAAGCAGCCCCCAAAACTACTATTATTAAATCAATCAATCAATCAAATTTTATTTGTATAGCACATTTCAGCAGCAAGGCATTTCAAAGTGCTTGACATCATTACAAACACAGAAACACAATGCAACATAGAATCAAGCATTAAGTCAAGTTCCATCAATAAATTTGTAATTGATTACATTTCAAATACAATTCTAAACAGGTGGGTTTTTAGTCGAGATGTATAAGAAGTCAGTGTTTCAGCTGTTTTACAGTTTTCTGGAAGTTTGTTCCAAATTTGTGGTGCACAGATGCTGAAAGCTGCTTCTCCTCGTTTGGTTCTGGTTCTGGGGATGCAGAGCAGATTGTATTAAAAATACAATGTTACCAGATTTACAAAATTTATTAAAAGTATCTCAGCACATGTGTGAATTATATTGCTCTCGTGCTGTCAGTTATATAATAAAATTACGTTCTGTTCAAATGGATTGTCTTTTTAAGAGACTGTGGAAAAATTGTGTGGTTTCTACAAGTTTGCCTCAGAGATAAAGACATCCTGCTTTCATTTATTTTATTTTTTTTTTATTAATTTAGACACAGATGCTTACGCTCTAAATTGTTCAATCATATTTTTCTCTCTTGCATGCTAGGGTTTACGTTTTGAGGTGGTGCCATCTTGGTTTAAAGAAACTCTCAAAAAGGGACTTTTCAAAGCCCCTCATGAGTATGCTGTTGAGACAGCCAAGCAGAAGGCCCTGGAGGTGGCCAGGAGGATGCCAATTGTGAGTTTGGCTATTTTCTTATTATAATATGCAAAAACGCCTTTAAGCAAATGTTCTCATAAACATATTCTGACCTAACTTGCTTCAGAAACACTTGAAAACTCCTGACATGGTGATCGGAGCAGATACAATTGTGGTAAGACGAGGAAAGCGTTGCAGAATTTACCCACATGATGTTATCTTAAACTTGTTTGGATCTAGCTGCTTACATGTTTTTGGGCCATAATTCGCAGACTGTCGATGGTATGATTCTGGAAAAGCCGGTGGACAAACAGGATGCGTACAGGATGCTATCTAGGTATAGACTTTGTACTGTCTTACAATTTACATTGAAAACAGAAAAAAAAAGTATGATTTTTATTTTTATTTCATTTTTATTTTTCAGTTTGAGTGGTAAAGAGCACAGTGTATTTACTGGAGTTGCCATTGTCTTGTGTCATGAAAAAGACGGTATGTTTTATTCTAACAGTTTGGCTTTTGGCACATTTCTTAAACTTAAAGTAAAAGAAAAAAAAAAGTCTAGTTGAGGAGATTTTTTTATTTTTAACTTTGAAAAAAATGTTTTGTTATAATTTCAAAGTAATGTTTAAAAGTCATTTTTAACCTTTCCTGCTCCCCTCCCAGACGATGAACTGGACTACCAGATGATAGACTTCTATGAAGAAACAAAGGTTAAGTTTGCAGATCTCTCACAAGATATGCTATGGGAGTACATCAATAGTGGTGAGCCCATGTGAGTATAGAAATTTGAACTTTGGGATTCAGTATGTCATATCTACTCACTGTGTGGTAACATCACCCAGCAGTCCATCGTTCTTTTTTTTTTTTTTTTAACTCACTGTGAGGTGCATGAACTCGTCCGTTTCTGGACTTTGAAATTTGTTAAGGCTGCGTTCACCTCGTTTGATTTGGCAAGGTTTTTCCATCCTCCCATCCATCAATCAGTTATCTGAAACTGGGTCACGAGGGCAACAGGACCAAGCGGGAACCCTGAACATGCCTCTCCTAAGCACCATCCAGGGGTATTCCAAGGCATCCGCTGGCCAAATGGACTATATGATCCCTCCAGCGAGTTTTGGGTCTTGCCTGGGGTTTCCTCTCGATGGGACAAACCTAGAAAACCTCCAAAGGGAGGCACCCTGAACTACCTTCACTGACGCTTTCCCATGTGGAGAATCATCAACTCTAATTTGAGCTCTCCGCTAATGATCTCACCCTTTTTCTCTAAAGCTGAATCCAGCAGCCCTCCAGAAGAAACTCATTTCGGCTGCTTGTTTCCAACACCTCTTTGGTCCAATTATGATCTATGCCTCATAATCGTCTGTGATGGTCGGACCGTAGATGTAAATTGAAAGCGCAGCTCTTTCCTCACCACAGCAGATCAGATCAGAGAGTACTGCTGCAAACAAAACATCAATCTGTCAGTCCATTTCCTGCTTCATCCAACCGTCATCTTGTTCAGAAGACACCAAGACAGAGACTGACCCTAAACATGGTTCGTGTCACTTCCAGTGTTACATGTAGATTTTTACGTGGTATTTCCTTTTTGCAAGAAAGATAAAATGAGTCAGAGTGGATGGAGGAGCATTCGTGAACATCAACTTCCAAGTCCTGCCACAGATTGTTAATCAGATTTATACCTGGACTTTGACTGGGCCACTGCAAAGGATAAATTTGCTTTTGGTCTAGAGCTCAGATTATATGTTCAGTGTTGCTTTCCAGGGTTTCCTTCAGGATTGCCCTGTTTTAGCAAGTCTGGCCAGTTTTCATGTTCTCACTGGAGGAAAGCATCCTACATAGAATGATGCTGCCACCACCATGTTTCACCTTGGAAAAAGGTCTGCACAAGGTGGTGTGCACTTTTAGTTTTAAACACACACTCTATCTAATCATATATTTCTGCTTTCCGTATATGTAATACTGTAAAGTAAAATGTTTTCTGTGTGTGGGGGGGTGTGTGTGTGTCAGGGACAAAGCTGGTGGCTACGGCATTCAAGCTCTCGGCGGCATGCTGGTGGAGTACGTCCATGGAGACTTCTTAAACGTTGTCGGGTTTCCCCTCAACCACTTCTGCAAACAATTAGACGTTATTTACAACCACTGCTCTTTCGTCAACCCTGAGACAACTGAATCTGTCTACGACCGTCATTCCAGCCCAATTCTAATTGAGCAGAAAGACACCTCCACATCCATCCCCAGACACAGCAGCCCTTCGGCCAGCCCGCTTCATAAGGTTTGTCAACGCCGCTGTGCGTACAAGTGCTGTTCGTCTTTTGTTAATTTTGCTACAGAAACTGTGCTTCTTACAGGTGAAAAAGAAAGACAGAGAAAGTGAGGCAAAGGTCAATAGGTTGTCGAAACAGGATGCCGGGGAGATCAAGCTTCATAATTCTGAAACTACCATGTTGTCCGTAATGAGGAGTGGAGATGGAGCCGTCATTGACCAAACCGAGCCTAAAAAGGGAGACTTGGGGCTGATTTGTGAGCTAATGGATGGATTCAAAGCCTCAAAGGTAACAGGAGTTTCCAGCATACATTTTACCTTCTAGCTTATAGTTTTCATTGAGAGTCTTTATGCAGCAAAGACTATTGGTCACCCTTTTTGTCTTTCTTTCTTTTTTTTTTCTGCAAATTTGTTCTAATTTTAAAGCAAAACGTTGCCGTTTTGGTGAGAACACTGAGCCAGGTGCCAAAATGTGGTTTACAAGTTGCACTTTTGCGCGTATATTTTAGTTGTGTTGCTTCCTGTTTTTTTGTTGTTGTTTTTTTTAAGTTTCCTAGCAACTTCATTGTGCTTATCAAAACACGCTTATGGTGATAAAACACGACTGAGATTGATATCTCTGTGTCTCTTGATGAGTAAGTTAGATATTTCGGGTTTTTCAAAGAGGATAATGACAAAATGGGGGGGGAAAAAAAAACTGTTTTTGTAAAATGTTTCAGAAATCCCCCTACAGATTTGCACATTTCTTTCTCTTTTGCTTTCTATAGAGTGCTTGCTGCAACACTGGTTCCCACAAAATGTTTTTTTTTTTTTTTCATGTTGCATCAATCTCATCTCTCACTTCTTTCATCAAATGCTGCTTCATTTTTGCTCACCCCTTTTGATCTCTTTCAGTCTGGTAGTTATGACTTGATTTATGTTGTTTCCAAAATGTGGTCCATGTCATTGGTGTAGAAGTATGTCACTCAATCAGTGCTGCACTCTTATGTCAAAGATTTACATAACACCTCCGCAGTCACACGGACATTTTTCTTCTTCCTGGCACCCCACATTAAAAACTCTCATGCTTCAACAGATCACGCCTGTTCCTCTAGTTCTCACTTTCCGTTAGGTAGCACTTATAAAAAACTTTTTTTACACAGGGCATCACCTTTGTCAACACCACACAATGTCTTACTTGTCTTGCATTTGTAATTATACCATCTATGGCTTGGTGGGTGCTCTGGAAGCTCACAGCTGGTGAGCAAGTCACACCTTTTTTTGCTTTTTTACGGTTCTGTTTTGAAGTTAATGCAAAAACAATGCATACCAGGGTTCATTTAGTTATTGCATTTTACAACTCAAGCTTGTGTTTAAATAGTGCAGCGCATTGGAAAAGAGGCAGGGTACAACTTGAACTGGGGCCCATTTCAAACCTGTTTTTTTTTTTTTTACTTTGTTCTTGGAAATTCATGTAAAAGTGAACAGTGTGAAGCTTGACTGTTCACACTTGGCGTTAAAAGTGTGAACAGTCTTATCTGATTTTTCACTCCGTACGCCGAAAAAGAGCATGCGCTTCGCTGGTTTGTTTAAAGACTTCAGTAAGTGGGACGTTGTGGCTTTGATGCCCTTCATGATCATTTTTCTGTTTGACTTGACGCTCGTGGAAAATTTTGCTAATTTCAATCACCGGCTGATTAACTGACGCAACATCTTTTCCTTTTTTGTGTCATTTTTTTAAGCTGGTGTGTATTTGTATTTTGCTAGCGGTCATCATTTAATCTTTTCACCCACTGATATACAGAACTCTTTTCGGTTGTTCTAATACATTGTGTGTGTGTGTGTGTGTGTGTTTTTCTTCCTTTTTCTTAAATTATGACCCTTCTCCCTGTCACAAAACATTTCTTGAATATTGTGTGGAGGTTAACAATTTCTTGCTTTGGATATGAATTTTACAGTTTTTTTTTTTTTTTTGCAAAGTCCTATATTATTTTTAAAAAATAATGGATTTGTACGATACCAATATCCCACTTTTTGTAGTATTCTGGTTGCTTTTTTTCTTTTTTCTCATCGTGTACAATGAAATCATTTAAACTTTAACCATGACTCTGATTAATCAGCGTTTCATTATTTAAAAGTGTTCTGCTGTAAAACACTTGCAGCTTAATTATGTATGCTAACAAGCAAGCTATGAAAGAAGAACACAAAGAATAAATAATGTTGAAATTAACAGAGCAGCACAAATATGTATCTTTTTAAAATTTTTTTATCACCTGATATTGACTGCCTATTATTTTCCTGAGTCGTGATCCAACATCTTTGTTTTTTCTGTGGAAACATTTTCATCAGGAGTTTCTAAAAGGGTTTAATTTGACCCAGACATCAGTGTCTGATTTATCGATGCTGTTCATAGATTGCTTTTTTTTAAAGTAAGGGTCTCAATAATATTACTGCTGCGAGAGGAGAATTGGTGGTTCTTCAGTCCGTGCCTGTTCCTGCTCTTATTTTGGTGTCATCTGTTTTTGCTTTTTGTGCATTCGTTTGCCGAGTGTCATTTTGAAAGTGCGCTACTTAATTCATCTGTAGATCCTTTCGCCTACCAGACTATCCTAAATGCTATTACATCTCGTAATCCACGCATCGCTGCTGTATCTCCCAAAAACGTCCCAGGCGCTGTTCACAGCATCGAAGTTCGGCTTGTTTGACGTTCTGCACAAGAAGCCTGGGCTGGACGCAGAGCAGATAGCCCAGGAGATCAAAGCCTCTGTGAAGGGGACAGAGACGCTGCTGGAAGCTTGTGTGTCACTGGGACTGCTGAAGACCAGAGATACAGGTCAGTCATTCCTCTGACGTTCTTTATATTGCCTAAGCAGCTTTACTAATTAGGTTTCAAATGGCTAAATTGGCTAATTTAGTTCAAAAAGTATATGCTATCTAGATTCATTTAACACAGTGATGTATCTCAAATGTTTTTTTTTTGTTTTTGTTTTCTGTTGTATTGTTATATTATCTGTGACCACTTTCACAATCAGCCTGCTCCAGTCAACATGTATTTATTCCTCACAGTTGATAAACACTCAAAAATTCGGCCTCTTAGAAAATTTGAATGTCACACAAAAAGTAATCAAGTCTTTGCCATCCTTCAAACGGAGGGTAATCTATAAAAGCTGATGGTAAAGAAGCTGGCTGTTCAGAGTACCATGCCAAGGTTTACCAATGGAAAATTGAGTGGATGGAAAAAATGTGGTAGAAAAAGGCACACATAAGATGCAGAGATGACGCCTCCCTTGAGAGGATTATGAAGCGCATTCAGAAGGCAAGGACTCTATCAGTCGTGAATACTTGAAAGATCAACCACATGTTGCCCTATTTAGGGCTGCAACATACTAAAATAAGTTACTCTGTGTGTAATAAATCTACATATAAGTTTCATTGTTAGAATTTAGTTACGGAATTTATGTTTCGATGATATCTTTTGAGATACTGTTTTTTTTGTTTGTTTGTTTGTTAAAGCAGGATGCCCAAAACCTGGATTTGAGAACACAGACGAGGCCTCATGTTTCCTGCGCTCAGATTCTCATTTCTCGCTGCACGCCTACATTCAGCACTGTAACGACACATTGTGGCCTGTTTTCGCTCACCTCGAAAGCGCTGTGCGGGAGGGAACTAGCCAGCATGGGAAGGTCAAGTCATCTACAGAGATTTGTCAGGTGATTATCTTGCAGTTCACTATCTGATTGATGCGGTGCAGATGAAACCTTCTGCAAAAAAGCTTAACGCACTGATTTACGGCTTGCCTTTTTTTTTTCAAAGGAACCCAGACTGAGATTCATGCATGCCATGCACAGCTCTGCTAAAGTTGCAGCTACGGCCGTGGCAACGGCCTTTGACCTCTCCAGCTACAAAACAGCCTGCGACGTGGGGGGTAAGAAATGAAGGGATGAGGAAACGAGCTCACCGTTTTCCCAATGAGAAAACGTTCCTCTGCTTACGACTTTCTCGGTTTTCCAGGATGCACTGGCGCCATCGCGTACGAGTTGATTAAAATCCACCCCGACCTGTCTGTAGCTGTGCTCGATTTGCCTGCCGTTGTGGAGATGAGTGCACCGTTTCAGCGGCAGCACACGGACAAAAGGGTCACTTTCAAAGCTGGTTAGTTATTAACCATGTTATTTTCAGTTACTAGATGTTGTATTGTATGTGTAATGGAGTTAGAGCTCTCATCTGGACTGTAAACTCCCTGTTTCCCTGCTGTTCGGACAGGAGACTTCTTAAAGGACGAATTGCCTAAAGCAGACTTGTACGTCCTGGTGAGGATTCTCCATGATCTGACCGATGAGAAGCTGCATATTCTGCTGAGGAGAATTTCAGATGCATGCACTCCAGGTATAAAAGCTGAAGTCATTTAAAACAAGGCAAATTGGAGCTAGTTTCTTTTTCTTTAATGTTGTGAGACTGTTAAAAACAATTAGAAGCACTAAGCTATTGTTGGAATATAAAATCAAAAAAAAATCAACTCCTGCTTTGTTAGCATGACGGAGCAGCTCTCTGTGAGACCCGTGTAAGGAAACAGCCGAGCTGCAGCGCCTACGTGCTTGTACAGTGATTTATTCTTTCTGTTTGTGCTCTTAACGTTGCATGTTTGCATATACTTTCTGCTGCCAGGCTGCGGCCTCCTGCTGAGCGAGATCTTTCTGGATGAAAACAGAAGCGGCCCGAGCCGAGGGCTGCTGCAGGCTCTCAGCATGAGCGAGGGGAAACAGCGAAGTGCGGCGGAGTACAGTCGGCTTTTAAAGGGCCACGGTTTCATAACGGCACAAGTGAAGCACACAAACAGCCTTCTGGATGCAATGCTGTGCACCAAAGCATAACAGACTTGCACCCTTACCTACATTTAGACCTTTGTGATGTAGGTTATGATGTGGGTTGTCATTGAACTTTGCCAATATTAAACACTTAACTCTTCTTTTTTGTTGTTAAATATGAAAACAAGTGAAAAATTTCCTTTTTTCAGGCTGAACTCTTTATGTATGGGATGTCAGATTTTGTACTATTCTGAAAATTATTGAATTAAGATTATTCTGTTATGCCAACTCTAAATATGAAGACATTTACAGTTTCATGTCCTTCCATAACACTTTCCTATATCCAGTAACTTTATCCAGACTTTGAAAATTCTCATTATTCATCAAACATTTTGTTACATAATGAGTCTTTTCGCAACTATATCTGCTGGCAGTAATATTTGTTTTGATTCAATAATAATGTAAAATTCCCTTATGTCAGAAATGAGGTTAGGAAATGCACAGCAGCAGAATTAATGTATTGCACTTAAATGTATTTGGAGCAAACTCAAATGATAGGAACATGTTTGCGCAATTGAAAAATAATTAGTATTAGAATGAGTAATAATATAATTTGACTGGAGGGCACAAATTTTGTCAAGTAAAATTTTTTAACTTGTTAATGTTAAAAAATTTAAGGACAAAGCGGGGAACACAGTCCGCAAAAAATGTTAGAAGCATTTAAAGTTTGAGATGTTAAATTAAATCCTGTTCTCGCCTTGCCTCATGGAATTGATGAGCATTGCATTTATACCGCATCTCATCACAGCTTAATGCAACACTTCAGACTTTAAAAACAGAAATAACAATTTGCAGTTATTACTATGATATTATTTGTGAACATGCATGTGAAACAAACAGGATGTAAATTAAAAAGGTGGTTGGGGTCATTTAATTTTTTAATACTTTTAATGATATATCAACAGAACCAATTTTAGCTCCATATTAGACCTCTGCAAGTTTGTACCTAAGCTGTCCATACAGACTTATCCTTGGGGAGGTGGTGCCTATCGCCAGCATACATTGATACATTGGGTGAGAGGTGGGGTACACCCTGGACAGGGGCAGCACAGAGACACACACACTCACAGTTAAGGGCTTGAAATGCAGCGTTAATTACATAAAAAAATGATATAAAGTGCAAATAAATAAGCTGCGTAGCAGTTTGGGGCTTGACTGCTGCGGTTTTGTTCACTTGATGTTAGCAGGTAGTTCATGTAGACGATGTAGAGTCTGTTTCTGACCAGGGTAGTGATCCTCCCAGCTCAGCTTCTTGTCCTCTGCAGAGCCCTGTTGCATGGCACAGTGCAGCTGGAGCACCACACTGAGATGCGATACTTCAACACACTCCACAACAGATCTGCAAAAAGTGTCCGGAGCGATGGATGTGTCAGTTTCCTTCTCTATTGAACGGTTGCTTAGCGTAAAGGACTTGCATTCAGGTCATGACCCCCAGGAGCTGATCGTCCCCTTCCTTGTTTTTCTCATATAGAACCGGTATGTTGTCTCCGCACCTCTTTCACCGTTTGACATCCTTCCTGTTGATCAACTCATCACTTGTGATGATGTGTCCATGAGTTTCTCGCAGGGTCAAGTAATCTCCTCAAGATGGCGCTAAAAAACCACCGCATCTGCGTGAGAGTAGCAAAGGAACATATGGAGATCCCTATTGACAGAATAATTGCCCTACCCCACAACGTCTGCATATCTGTTGCTGGGCTCAAATTAATAAAGAACGACAGAGAACTATCAGAATTGAGGTTGATGCTGCCATGTTGGGGATATTAATGTACATTGTGTGCATTTGGTCTGGAAGAACAGCCTTGTAATCTGTAAAAGGGTAGGACACCATCCCCTAATTCCTTACAGATCTTCTTCTTGGATTTCAGTTTGGAGGCAGCAGTTAAAGCAGCCAAAGAGGCGCAGGGAGAATCACTGGCTTTGATAAACAACGTGGATCATTTTGGATCACTTTTTAAAGTATTTTCCTAGGAGGGTAAGAAGGGTGGTCAATGTTATTCACTGCTATTTCCTTGTCATTTCGTATCCAGGCTCTCCGTGACATCCAACTGATTTCCATTTCTCAGGTTTCAGTGCGTGGATAAGGAGAGACAGGAGAAGGGTGGACTCAAGTTCAAACATGACACCAAAGTAATTCACAAGATGCATTTTTTTTCTTTCTTTCTTTTTTATTGACAAAGCCAACCATGGCCATTTCAAAAATCACATGTTTGCAATGCTTTTCTTGTGTCGTGAAATGGACTGAGCAACTCGAGGTCGTGTCGCTTCTCACTTTTAAAGGCATCAAACGAAACCAGAGCAAAACGGGTTAAATGTTGTGGGAAAATTTCAGGCCTTTGAAATACAGATGAGCGTCACAAATCAAAGCAAAGTCTGTTTCCACCCCTTCCTTCCTCCCCCCGAAAACACGATGAAGCATTTCCAAGAAAGGGTATTTTGCATATCTGTCCACTCTTGAGTGTCCCAGCAGCTGGACCCGCTTCACCCTCCAAAATGCCTCTCCCCTCGTGTACCGGCATCCACAGCAAACACTCTGCTGCGCGTCCTAATGAAAACCATTCAAGTCAATCAAGTTTAGCGGAGACCAAAGGCCAGTGTAATTTGGGAAAATTGCTGAAACTCCAAAGTAATCTTCTGTAATGTGATCTTGCGTATTGAGCGCTGGCTGTACTGTACGTGTCGGATAAGAGCTCAGTCATTTTCTTCAAATGCAGTCTTGACAAGCAGCATGGCTATGCACCTGCAAGTAATCATCATTCTAGTGTTAAGTGCTTTGATATTAAAATGACTGATTTAAGACCATTTGCTGCTAGCAGATAGGGGCCTTTAAGCGCTTCCATATGTTGATAGAGAGGATAAGCCGAGTTTGTGAACTGGCTTGACTGCGTGTTGCCGAGCGGCCAGTGATAATACGTCCTGTGCATAGTAATAGAGCAGTTATGAAAGCAAACTCACATTTATCATGAATGATGTGATCAGAACCTTTTAGATAACACCAGGAGCAAGGGTTTAGATTTATTATGTTTGTTTTTGACATCAAATTGAAATGTTATGCAATTTGCAAGGACACCACTTGAGGGCAACGTTAGCTAAATAAAACATCCACAGCTCTAACGTTATATTTTTTATGAGGACTTTGCTTAACAGCCAGAACAAATAATTTGATTAAATAATTATGTTTGATTTTTGTTTGTTTTTTTTAATTGCCCATCTCGATTTCTTTTGCGGCATCTTAAAAATAAACAATATTTGTTTATTGCCAGAATCTTTCAGCTACTTCAGGAAGGGTCTGCGGAGTCCAAATGCTTGGATCCAGAATAACAAATATCTTCTAATCAACACATTTTTAGGAATTGCCTTTTAAAAAACTAAACTCATGCTTGGGCACCTGTTTCAAAGAGCTTGTTTATCAAAGTCCTCCTCTGTCAACAAACAGGAGCGAACGTGATGACGGCTGGCTCCTCGGCCCGCATCTGATTTCAGCAAATGTGCAATTGTTCAAAGTGAGTTGTGCTTCATTGATTTGTTTCAAGGCAGAGGAAAAATAACCTGAGGGCTTCTACCAGTTAGAAATAACAATGGAGTCCTTCTCTGCTTCTTGCCGCTTGCTGGCTTGACATCAGTGGTAAAGCAGAGGGATTTTCACTGTGGATTTAACTAGTAGTTGGGGACTGGGTAAAATAAATTAGATACTCCTCATTGAAGTAGTTTTATTTTGGCACATAATTTCAATAACACGAGATTAGGGGAGGTTATAAAACACTGTTCCGTGTGGTTATTTGCAAAATGTTGTGTATTTTTGCTGAAATGCTGCATTTGTCATATGAAAAATGCCGGAAGTGAAACTGGAAATTAAAACAATTTTTTTTTTTAGATTAAGTTAATGCTCATTGTATTACTTTTGATCAATCAGAACATCGATAAATATAATATATGAATGGAAATTTAGTTTAATTAAAGAGTGTGTTTTGATGTATTGGAAATATGAGCAACAATTCTACACATTTGATACTCTAGCAAATGGGATGTGATCCCAGCTAAGTCAGCTATTAAATTTCTACTAACTTTTAATTTGAGAAAAAAAAACACAAACAAGCTCTCATATTGATTACCTAATCTCGTGATATGCTGTGCATGCACTCTGTTTCTACTGAGATTCACTCACCTCGGCATAGCGAATGCTTGAAGTGGCTGAAGATGGCAGCGCAGACATGACTTTAATCTGGTTAATTGAGCTTATAATTTTTTGACCACTTGGGACAACTCATACGTTGCAGATAGAACAATAAAAAGAATAAAGGAATTTATGTCGCAGCAAAATTACTGACTCTGTACTTACACAGTGGCACAGTATGAATTTTTACATCCATTTTTAATCCCATTAGCCACACATGAGATAAATGTAATGGGAATACATCATAAGTCATAGAAGTAGTAAAGAGATGACAAAGGCAGATAGCAGCTTTAGCAGATTTCCTTGAAAATGTGCAAAGACTTACTAATTTGTGATTTTCAGAGGTCATTATATAATCTGTGTGTTTACCCATTTGTATTGATCTAGCTTTACATCTGTAAGACACAGCTGGATGTTGATTGGGCCTTGCAGCTTTAGCAGCAGTTGATCCTGTGGGGGCATGTCTACGAGAGCAACATCAAATCTTCCAGTGCATTTTTTATTGTATTTTTTTTAAACATACAGATAAAGTTGGATCTCACAGAAAACATGTATTTAAAGCAGCCGTGCATATTTGTCAAAATCAACGGTGAAGTAAGGGAGAGGTTACCATTCAGATGAAAACAACAGCACATCTAACCCTGACAAAATATCAACAAGAATCACATTGCGATAAGACAATTATTGTTGTGGTCAGATATGAAAGCGTCTCACCCCTTTTTGTGACTTAGCGAGGTGCGACTTGTCGTTCAGCGATGCGGTTGGGCCGGAAGCTCTCTGAGCCAAAATGGTTGGTGACTGAGCTTTTATCAGCTTTTATCAAACCGACTGAGGGCGCTTTGTTGTTATTTTGGGATTCCTCATGGGTGCAGTCTGAAAGAGCAGACGAGTGGGCTCCATCATTACATGGGTGCACATACACAGACACAGAGGAGTGTAGCAGACACCAAGAAATAGAAGATAACATTGGGATGCTTATGCTCATGTCAATCGCATTGACTAACTCCTGTTTTTTTTTTTTTTTAAGAAGAAGAAGAAGAAATGGGAATTTAGTAAAACGTAAAATGTTTTCTGAGAATGAATATTTCAGTTCGGAGGATTTATTTGCTCCACTAACTGACAGGCTGCATGTTACATAAACACACTTTGCAGCTTTAAATAAATTTAGTTCTTATTATTCTAAATTGTGCTTTGAGCATTTCTAAGGTTTTATTGCAAACAGTGAATAGTTGACTAAAAATGATGATTATTTATTATCTTGTATGTTAGACGCTGTGCTGTGGAACAATACAGCAATCTACACAAACTATTGTGTTGTCAGCTACAGAAAGCTGCATTCATTATTAAACCAGGCTCAGAGGTGAAGAGCTCAGTGTATAGACTGCTTTTTTTAAGGCAAGGGTTCAGTATGAACCTCTCAGTTCATCTCATCTACTTTTCTCTAAGCTTTTTGCCAAACATGTGCAAAGTCAAACTGCAGATATTTTGTGAGGACCCCACGAAATTGCCAACTGAGGAACAATACTAGAAATACAACACCGATCTTTTACCGTTTAAAGCACACTTGATCTGTGGCACTCGAAAGATTCAAGAAAACGTTGGAAGAAAATCTATAAGGGATGAACCACGAGATCCATGCAGAAATGCAAGATAAAAATTCTACGTTTTCGAAGCTGAAAGCTGCCGTGAAACATTGAACATTATTTATCCGGTGCAAAATAGATTGATATAAAAGGTGCTGGAAACTCCTTGATGAGAAAAAGGGATCATCTGGCTTTTTGTCAGCATCTGTGATTTTGAGTGTTTTGGGGGTTTTTTTAGCAGAAAGAATTGGTAACTTTCACATCGGTGAAAACATCAATAAACTATTAACCAGGTGTCTTTTTTTCAAGACACCTAAAGCGTATTGTACAACAGCTTGGCTCAGAATTGGCTCAGAGTTAAATAGTCCAGGTGCTACTAATACAGCCTTGTGTCCAGACCTGATGCATCCAGCATGCAAAAATACACAATACCCCAAACCAAGCGAAACCTGGAAAATGTCTCGTTTTCAAAATAGCAGAAATTGGTCTGAATAATAGACAAAGATTTATATCAAACAGAAAGTTAAACATAGTTAATCATAATCTAATATGGTGTAGTTCCACTGATAAATCAGTTAGATTTAGGTCATCTGTAAATATTTGCAGTTTATCTTTGCATTTAAGTAAATGTCTATTTTTTAAAATATGAGGATTAAATCTGCTCACTGAGACGTCATCCTCATCACGGCTATTTTTGAACATGGCTCTCACATCCGTTGTTACAACTTTTAAGTCAAAAATGTAATTCTCTGGTTTTAACATCTATTTGATTCTCCATTCATGCAAAATGACTGATCACACGCCCTGACGATGTAACATGGAAAGCAAATGCTCAGCCCCCGAATGGTTTTGTGGTGATGCGATATTCGCCGGGGAGGGGGGGGGAGAGGGTAGCAGCGGAGTTGTTGTTGTGCCTGTCTTGCTGTCTGCTATCACAAGGCTTGAAGGTGCTTCCGGTGTGGCCCCTGACACCGATCACAGGCAACCACTGTTTAAAACAAGCGGGAAGATACATTCCTCCCGCTGCGTGACGATGACCCCCTGCTCCTAACCCCCTCCAGCGGCACCTCGCCCCTCCAAACAATAACAGCCAATTCCCTCCACATCTGACAGAGCCGGAGAACAACTTATAAATGATATGCATCTCCTGCTGGTCCCATGGCAACCGCCTCGACTTTATTGTTGCGCTTCTTTGATCCCGCCAAGCTTTGATTCATTTCTCTTTCACCCTTTTAGCTAAACATATCATGTGAATTTGGAGCTTTGTTCCTGACAGGCCCCGTCTTACCTCGCTCTCTCCACAGGCTCCTGACGCCTCCCAGAGGAGCCGCGGAGGAGGAGAGGAATTCCACCGGATTCAAAGCACTTCGACGGGCTGCTTTTGACTCCTCCGTCTGTCTTGGCTTGCTTCTCTCCCCTCTACTCCCCATATTGACCTGTTCCTCGTGATCTCTCCCGCCCCCCAAACCCTCCTGCCAAACCATCTTCCTGGTCCTGAGGGACCAACACCGTACAAGTACAGGCATACATGTTAACAAGGGGCACCGGGTTTCAGACGTTTATTTAAAACACTTTTAATAGCGCGTTCTTTAGCATGACGAAGTCTCATGGAGAATCAAGTTAAATTAGCACGTTCTCGTTAGATTTTATGGGTTTGTCGAGGGGGCTTTAGATGCCCTGCCAAGCTCCTCGTAAACTCCACACTTTTGAGTTTTCATTGAGAAACTCATTGTTGGCATCCTGACATGGTCTTAAACTTCCTTCCAATGAGTGCGGCCATAAACTGGGAGGACTTTTACCCAATGAGTTCGTAATGAAAAATGAAAACGAGTATGTTTTTTTAGCACCATCTGGTTTCGATCAGGACAATATCCTAAACACGACCGGTTTTTTAAATCAGCCTAGCCTCAACCTGCCTCCCAGACATCGGCCACTCATTATTCTAGTCAGGCGTCTGCGACAGCTACGCGGGATTTCTAGCTTTTTTTTTTTTTTTTTCACCACTGAAATCTGTTGATATTCCCTTCATAATCACTGTGCTCTTTGTTTTAAGCTCTCAGAATGGCATTGTGGGCTCTCTAATTGACTTTATGTGCGCGCATGTGTTGCTCACATTGACAAAACGCTTGCATGCAATCGCAATATGACGTTTTAATAGTCGTGACACATGTTCTGGTCGAAGCCTTAAGATGACCTCCATATATTTCAGGCAACAAGAACAACAGGAGATGAATATAACCTTTCAGAAAGTTGCTCTGCTTTCGTTATGTCAACTAATACCACCCTCGCGTTTTTCGAGTCCGGCCTGCAAATTCAAATATATGTGCTGCCGGGTCCTGTGCATGTGCAGCAGCAGAAATAAGTGTCTTTGATGGAAAAGTCTGGGACTAGTTAAGTCTGTCACTGTCAATAAGAGCAATATTCCAAGCTGGAAAAGGAAGATGTGTTAGGTGATGTGGGATTTTTTTTTTTCCTCCGGCCTTTATTGCTCAGTTATTCTTCGTGTCTGGCTGAAATTGCAGAAAACATACTACGCTACTGAAACCATAAGAGCAATGATCGCGAATATGAATGCAGATTGTCTCCATGCTCAGCTGTCCGTTCCAAAAGCACCCCTTTGAACTTTGTTGAGATACAAACCCGATGGACGGTCGTATTCAATAAATTAGAAAATGAGTTCAGATGAGGCAAATTTGTCAGATTCAAAGTATCTTCAGGAAATAACAATGTTTAACCAGGGATTAGACATGCTGCTCATTAAGCCCACATTTGTGAATTACTTTTTTTTCCCCACCCCATAGATCAGGTGTAATCTTAAATGTCGTTTTGTATTACCAGTAAGTAATAAAAGGCAAAGAGTCTTTTCTATTAATTTATATAATGTGCTTCTCTTAGAGATTTGAGTTACTAAGATAAAGTAACTCTTCAATAATAATCAAATGTATTGGATGTGTCTGCATTTAACGTTAAAGACCAACACTAAATGATGCATAATTGTGAAGGGTAAGGAAAAGGCTGCGTGTTTTATTAATTTTCCCAATGAAAATATGCAAAATGTGGTGTGATTTTTTTTTTCCTGTGAAAAGGTTAATATGGCATGAATGCATTTACAATATAAACATATATTTGTAGCTGATCAGTGCACATCAGAGACGCAAACTGAGGCAGAAGCTGTACTTTTCATAAGTTGGGAGAAACATACTTCCTGGCTCTAAAGCCTTCACAACTAAATATATCTGAAATCAGAGCTATTTATTTGTTTTGGATGAAAGCAGTTAATATATTACTGCTACTGTACCGCCTGAGTATTCTAAATGTCTTTCTCACATATGCCAGATGGGCTATTAAATCAGCATCACACATCCTATAAATGTCACCACAAAAACTGCAGTGAAAAGGCTGCCGTCACATGTTAGAAGCTTAAATATTAAACATTTTTTCTTTCAGGGATTTGCATAATTAACCCGACCAAGTATTTTATTTCAAAGTCAAATAAAAAATTTTTTTTAAAAAGCATTCTCTTCAGCATTTTCTTTTGGCTTCTTGAGACAGATTTGCTCTCAATCTCTACCAGGCTGATCTCTTAAACCTCTACACACACTGTTTTCACTTCTGGCCACTAATCTGCTTGGGTTAAAGGTGGACTGGCTGTTCTGAGAATTACGTGAACTCGGCCATCGTCTGCGCTCATAACAACGTTTCCCGTGCAAACAGGTGCAGTAAATAATACGGGGACGTCAGTCAAACTCCAGCTTAATCAGCCTTTCACTCATACATTCGTCGCTGTCGCACTAATCTTTAAAACACCCGTCTTTTGGTTCTATACTTTCTTCTCAGCTCTTGTGTCTCTTTGCCGCTTGTCTAGAGCCGGGTATACTTCCCCAAAAAGCAAACGAGAAACATCCATCCAGCAGCATCAAATGGCTCCAAGAGCAACATAAGTCTGAAGCAGAAGTTCTGACACTGATGGGGAAGAATTTAAAATTGCAGCTTTCCTAATTCCCTTCAGGCCATGAGCACTTAAGTGTATTTTCAAATTTGCTTTAGTGAATACCGCAGCTTAATGAGAGGGGAAAAAAAGCGACCAATTTTCTTCCGTTAGTTTTCAAAGTTTTTCATTGTTTGAAAGCAGTGGGGGCCACTTGAATATATATTAGACTTTTACCTTTTATGCAAATAGTTGCCGCACGTCGTTTTGTCTTGCGTTCCTTGGTGAGTTCTTCTCTTTGCAAATCAGGGAGCAGAATTAAAGGCAGTCCAGGAGGAGTATATGGAGCTAAATTATCAATACAGCATTACTGTGTTAAAAAACACTTAAAGCAAAAGTTTTACCAACGTACTAGCTTAATGGACTTAAAGGGTGGTTAAAGTTAGGAACTAAAAGTTATATATTGATCTCAAGTAATATCTTGTGATATCAATTTTGATAGCTTCTTAGGGTGGATCTAGCTTAAAAGGGAAATTTGATCAATCTGATGGACTTTAAGACATAGTCTCTCAAATTACACACTTATAGAGGAAGAACTAAATCTTTGATGTTTGCATAAGATACTGGACTGTTTACCAGTATCAAAGTTAACTAAACATCAAAACAGTATAAATGTTAGTTTCTGCTTACTGTGTGCGCGCAATCTAAAGTTCCTTATGCAATATACCTTTGTTAAAAGTGGTACATATAAAAAAAAAACTAGTGCACATTATACCCTGAAGAAAGAAAATGAGGTTTGTCTGAACACTTTAAAAGAAGGAAATACAGAATTAATTCTGTAATCCCGGGACAAAATGTAATCTGCTGTGCCTCCATCTGACAAACATGAGCCACACTTTATATCCCACTGGGAACAACACGTTTGAAAGTTCACATTCGTACCTCACCAATCTTGAGTCTTCAGAGCTACGCATCAATTAACCAAAATTATACGTAGCCAACTTGAATTGCAACAAATCCACAACTTGTGCATCAGCGCTATGGCTTTACTTTCCGCACAGCTGTTGCAGTTCAATCACTGACCAATGGAGGGCAGTGTGACTATGATGAAGCCTGATCACAAAGATCCAAAATGTTTCGTTCAACATCCTGCTGTGGGAGGATAAAGAACATGATCTATGAATTACACTGCGTGTCTTCTGCCATTCAGATGTGACACTCTAACAGGTTTTGATCCTTCGCATGACTGTGGCTGATGAATGGAAAATATTCTGCAAGAATTAACAGGAAACCATGAACACACTACCCTTATGGTATGTTTCTGTATCAGCCTTTATGACTATTTATGGTATATATGTTTTCTTTTTACAAACTTTATCATTGCATAGCACACACATACACACACACACACACATGGATGTAGGGGTTGGGGTCTCCTTATTTATACCAGATAAACTGATTTATTATGCTGAGATACTTTTACATGAAATAGCTGAAGCTTCAACAGAATTAGACAAAACTTTTCAGACATAGACTACCATTACTTCATGTTAAATTGAATTCAACGTGTTTAGACTTCATTTCTTTCAAGACATATTTTTTCCCTTGAAATTAAACCGTATTTATTCTTCTACTGAACCCGTTTCAGTGTTGTTTAAAGAGCCTACAGATGGCTTAAGGAAGGTGGGTTAAATCCAAAAACAACCCATGTGAGCTAAGCTCACACCTGAGGGTGAGACCCCCCACAGCACAACCTCTGCTTTTAGCGAGAGGGAAAATATGACCAGAGAAGCGAGCGCTTGTGTTAAAATCTTAAACACACAAATGGGAGCTTGTATGGCATGGATTTAAACGGACTTTGATTGTGTTAATTGTTTGAGTCAGCTCAGTTCCTCACTGCAGAGATCTTTACGACCTCGTGAAGGTTTTGCTTTTTTGTGTTTTTTTTTGTTTTAAATGTCCAATGAAATTCCTCCAGCTGCACATCAGGGACATTTTCTTCACTCATACACACACACACACCCACGCACACACACACACACACACACGCTCATGCTGAGTTATTATTGTACCTCTCCTGTAATTCTCTAAAGCGCCACTGCAAACAGCTGCCTGATTAATAAGTCAGATCCTCTAAATATGGCTCAGAGTCATGTATCTTTTAAAACTACTTAATAATGGTAATCAAGATTATCAACAACGTAGCAATTACATCTTTACACTTTCCTCTCTTAATTATGGATCTCTCTCCCTCTCTGTGGATGAAAGGGCTGCTGCTCAGTCTCAGGTGGATTGTTCATCTTAAGTGTTTATGATGGTGTGTTTGCATCACAGCTAAGCTACGCTCCCTTAAAGTGGCAGTGCCTGTGAATCAGCCACAATGGCGGCGCTCCTATGTTTTATTTATTGATATGTTTTAGCAAGGGGAAGACCTCGCGTTCATTACCATAAAGGCCCTCTAGACATTGAGTCGCACACAAAAGACCGAGCCGTCGTGCGTATGTGCGCGCGTCGACGGGAGTTGAGCAGGCCGCTTTGCTCCGACTTTGCCTCTCGCCGCCAACCAGCGCGCGCTTCAGTGACAGAAGCTGACAGTGTCAGTGTCTTTGTCTCGCGCACATAAACTGTCCCTGAAGCTGTCGTTGTTGAGAGGGATGTAAAACACAAGAGATTATTTTTTCTCTCTCTCTCTCTTTATGAGGGAAGTTGTTTTCATTCCCTACTTCTATTTTTTTCCTCTCTTCTTCTTCTTCTTCTTCTTTTTTTAATATGTCATATCTTTTCTATCAGGGCCCCGGGGCGCCTGGTGGTGTTCGCGCGAAAGAGGAAAAGGAGGCGGAGGAAGGGGAGGAGGAGCGCGCGCAACTGCAAACCCAGCGGAGTTTGGCCATACTGTACCTGCACTCATCCTCCTCCACGCTTATTTTGTTTTTAAAAAAAAAAAAAAAAAGTTCAAAGTGTAGTGCGTTTTACACAGTCTCGTTGCCATCGGATCTGCGCGCGTCTGCAAGCGTGCGTAAAGGAAGGCAGATGCTGGTAAAGTAAGTTAAAAACTCAATATGAACCCTGCAGAGGCCTTTCCCCGCCCCTCTGTTCAATTATTTAGAGTCAAAAAGAAAAAAAAAAAAAAAGAGGAAGGAGTAACGTGTTTCCTCTGAAGCCACCGCTTCTGTTCGGGCAGCAGCGAGTTACATATTTATCTAGGCTCATCTTTGCCAAATAGCCGGAAATGGAAACAAATACCTTCAATTGATTTCCCGGCTCTGACGTTTTCCTTGAGCTGCTGCAGTGTGTGCGTGTGTGTGTGTGTGTGTGTGTGTGTGTGTGTGTGCGTGTGTGCGCGCGCGCGCGCACTGTGGCGGAAAGAACACCTCGGCACCAAAGATTGTGGAAGCGCTGACAAGCAATATTTTTTATGGCATCTGGATGTATACTTGGCAGTTTCGGTATTCTACCCATCTCTTATAACGGGGAAGGCAGGAAGGAAAGAAAAAAAGAGAGAGAGAGTGATAGAGACGACGAGGAGTAAGCAGGAGAAAATGCTCACCTCTTTAATTTGATTAAAGATTTAGGAGAGAAAAAGAGTCACATTTCCTCCCTGACACGTCTCTCTACCTGCGCGGCGCACTCTGACACCTGATTTCATAAAGAGGCGTCACCGCCGAGCACCGCGGTGACGCCGGTAATTACTCTGAAGTCAAATAAATAAATATATTTGCTTCCCTTTGTGAAAGTCTGACAGGTTTTCCAACATTTTTGACGGGTAAAATTACAAGTGTGTGTGTAGGGGTGTGTACTTTTTGTGGTTGTGTGTTCAGATGCGGCGTCTTTGTGTGGGTGTGTGTTTGTGTTTACATATAGTCAGGCGCTAGCAAAGGAGAGAAATCAGACAGGATGATATTTTGACAGCTACAGTATAGCTTGTTTACACCCTCTTATCTTTTTTTTTTTTTCTTTTTCCCCTTCACTGTGATAATCTGCTCAGCCCGCGCGCACTGACGGCGAACCTCTGTTTGAGACAGATGAGGAGCGAGGTGCGGCTTTGTAAATAATAAGGTTAGAGTTTCCGCACAGTTGCTAGTTGCTGCGGCTGATCTCGCTCCCATTAGCGACAATTGGCTGTGACCTCACGTGCTCAGCTCGGCGCTCGTCATCGCGGCGCGGCGGGCTATCATCGTCCGCCGTTGGTCATACGAGGAGACACCCGGAGAAACGCGGCTCTGCTGAAAACCAAAGCAAGTCTGATGCTGGTTGTCACGAAGGCTCACTTCTTGACTTGTTGTACAGTTCATCTGTAAGAAACAGTTTAAGCGCCAAAAAAAAAAAGAAAGAAAAAAAAAAAGACATCTTAAGGAAAAAGGCTCAAGTAGCGATGTTCCTGCTAGCAAAAACAGGTGATGTTCATAACCAAGCAACTCATACAAATTGCTAGACGTTGTTATATGTCACGTATTTTGGTGTCTGAATGTTTACAGCCTGCTCATATAATCTGATTAAATAGGTAGCAATTAGTGATGCTTCAGTGACCATTAACTCATGCAGTGTTTTGCTGGTCCTCCGTGGCAAAACATATAATTTCAGGTTGTCGAAAAATACATATATTTATGTCTAATTTGTGACTTTTATGGTGTGCGCTTGACCTCTGTTTGTCCATGTTGTCCTGTGACTGACATGTCCGTCCAGCATTTCAGTCTGTGACAGCTGGAGACACCCTCCAAGGACTATTGTATATAGACTGTTGGTGAAGTTACTCTTATGTCATTTTTAGTTTTCCATAAAGTGCTTCTCTTGTTTTTCAACTTCTATATGAAAAACCCTTGAAATTATGTTGGGGCTTTAGGTATTTATAATTCTTTTACAAAAATTGGAGTTGTATGAGTGATTTGAAAGTATCATATCGTTAGGACCAGAGTTTTCTGTTGTTGCTCATATTTTTGTCCAAAATAGCAACAAAAACAAAACCAATCAAAAAACTGTCTTCTTCATGTATTTGTTCTATTTCATGTTAGGCAATGTTCAAAACATTCAGGATGCTCTTATTATGCCAAAATTTACATAATGCTACAGCAACTTATTGTCAAGGTTATTTTAGTTTTTTTTGTTTGTTTGCATTACATCTGCTGTTTCACCCAAAGTCTGGATGGATGTAAATCTCAGTAGTACCTCGGTCAGTTTAGTATTTAAGTTGGAAACAGTAATTCAAATATTCCAGCAATTTATAACAGGTTGAAGGGTTGGGTATTCCTGCTTTATATGATAGGTATCGTCATACAATGCCAGTAATGTGATATTTTGTGTTCAATATCGATTCAACACGCAAATCAAATGAACGGATGGTTGGACACTAAGAAACCTGAACCTTATTTGACAACCTTTGCATAATTGTTTGCTGTACTCATATGTTTCACTAGTTCACTGTGAGCAGACATGTTTACGTAATTTTTTCCAAGTCAAGTCTCAACTTTCTAATGACTGAAATATATATATATTTTTATATATATATACGTGCCAAGTGGAAAAACAGAGAGCAAAGAGAACTGAGCCTTGTGGGACACCGTAAGAGAGAACCAGGGGAATATACAAGATATATATATGTATATATATATACATATATATATATGTATATATATATATTTCATTTTGGTTCATCTAGGAACCCTTGCATCACTGTAGGCTATATGATTTCAAATATGTAATGTTTGCCCTTAGGCTTAAATCACCACATGAACATAATTATCTTTTCATTTTTACTTTTAGTTCATTCAATTTAACATCCAAAGATCTGACAAAGGCTAACATATATTATTTTTGAAAATTGATCAATATTTAATTGATCCTAATATTGACCCACTATCATAAAATATTTCAGAGTTATGGTTTAAGAAAAACAGAAAGAGATTTAAAGGTGTTTATGTTGAACTTCTGAATGAATCAAAAAATCAAAACAAATCCACGAAAAAAAAAAACAAAGGCTCCACAGCGCCATCTATGGTTCAACTCAGGCAATACAAAATAGCTGGGGAGGGGGGGGGGGGTTCTGCGCGAACTGTGACGTCATCCGTGCACCAGTCAATTGAACAAAGAAACAACAATGAAGAATGGCAGTAAATATTGTGCAGCAGTCTGATGAGGAAACCCAGCAGCTGGTGCTGAAGACACACATATCGCCAGGTAAGAGTGCCACCGTACAAAGTTATCAACCTCTCTGTTTTGTGACATTAGTCTCTCCTGTGTGCAGTCAGAATGAATTGGAAGACACGTAAGCAAAGAAGGAACGCGCTCAGCACAGCTAGCTCCGCCATATTGCTACTAAACGTTCAGTATATTTTAGGACAACTAAAACATACTGAACGTTCAAATGCGTAATCTGGAAGAACTTTATGCTCTCTCTCAGAGTGGCAGGAGTAAAGTGAAATCACTCTCTTCTTGCCGCTCTAGTTTGGGAATTTGGGCAGCGTGTCCAAAACGCATAATCTGCACAGAACTTTGCATGGTATTGGAGAAATGCGAAGTGTGTCGCAGTGGGACAGACCTTCTAAGGTTTCCTGGGTGTTCTGCACTTGAATTCTTGTGAAGTATGGAATGTCCTGGCCATCAAAAACACTCTTGTCTCAAGTAAAAGAACACGTTTCTCTCTTCTTGTGGAGTATGTACTGGCCCTAAAAGTGTGTGTGTGTGCAAATAAAATTTATATGCTAAAAGCCAAATAACATCTTTGTTATTAAATCTCATTGACTGTGGCTGTCACAGATCTTTGAGCCGGGGTTGGTTTGGTTTAATGGTGTAATACTTTAATCTCAAGAACATTATTTTGAACATTTCAACATTACATGTTATGTATTTTTGACTAGTTTCTCCCCATTTCAACTTTTGTTTGTCCTTTTGACTTCAATGTTAAAAGGTAAGCCAAAAAAAAAAGAAGCAAAACAAACTACTTTCTCCTCAATTTTTTTTTCTTCATCGTAAAACAGACCAAAGTGTGAACGTTAGCTAGTGAACGTGGCTAGCTCAATTATCAATAAAACCGAAACAGAATAAAATAACTTGGAAATCACATACAGTTCCAATTAGTAGGTGCTGAGCCAAGACTGCTCTAAAGCTCCCAGATAATAATGAGGGGCAATTTTGTTTATAGCCAATTTATTATGAATTCTGTAACTTACTTGCATACTTAAATGCATCATCTGCACATGTAGCCACAGTAAGCTCTGTGGAAGTTCAAACAAGGACAAATTTGTATGGGGAAAAAAAATAGATGCTGAGTCTTAAAGTGAAGGGAAGATAAAAATAAAAAAAAATAAAAAAAACAACTTTGATTTTAAAACCCACATTTATCCTGTTAGCTCATAATAAAGCTTTTTTTCATAGACAAATATGTTTAAGAAGAAAACTTTTTTTATCATGGTAACAAGAATATTGTCCCGTTTCACACAAGATGTAGTTATTTTGTGGTAAGAAGGTCATTTTCAAAGTACATTGACAAAGCCATTTTAGAATATTTATGGCGCATTCACAGCTCCGTATGTTATTTTCTTTCAGAGAAAGATGAACTATTCTGCAAACTATCAATCAATCAATCAAATTTTATTTGTATAGCACATTTCATCAGCAAGGCATTTCAAAGTGCTTTACATCACTACAAACACAGAAACACAAACCAATATAGAATCAATCATTAAGTCAAGTTACATCAATAAATTTGTAATTGATTACATTTCAAATACAATTCTAAACAGGTGGGTTTTCAGTTGAGATTTAAAAGAAGTCAGTGTTTCAGCTGTTTTACAGTTTTCTGGAAGTTTGTTCCAAATTTGTGGTGCATAGATGCTGAAAGCTGCTTCTCCTCGTTTGGTTCTGGTTCTGGGGATTTTCTATAGATTCTAAGAATAACTAAAATGCACCAATACACAAACTTATTTTATTAACTAATGAGGCTTGCGCTGTTGCATAATCTAATTTCTTTGCTTTGACCTTTTGCACAGAAATAGAATTGCAGTGTATCAAATCGGACGAGTATCCTGACACTTTACAATTTGATTCAGTAAGTCGAATTTGCTTCCAGCTCTGTAACTACAATGAATTGGAACATTATGTATTGAGATACTCATCAAATCGAATACAGACCGGAAATGAACATTACCTGGAGTCCACAGAAGTATACAAGCCCCTCCATGCCTAAGGTCAGACTTGAATGAGCAGTCGTGTAAATACAAAATGGCTAATAATTGCCTGAACGTATGCAATCATAAACCCAACAGTCTACTAGATTCTATAAAAAGCAAAAATGTAAAAAATACACAATACTGAAAATAAATTATATTATTTTATGTAATATAAAAATTATAATATTTAATAAATACAATTTATTAAATGTATAAATAGATTATATTTTTTCTAAGCTGTCTTTATTGCTAATCACTCTCATTTTAAAGTAAATATGGTAAACATACACTGGTTAATTTCCATAAATTTTCCAGCATAATCACTATTAAAATGACCAAGCCTTCAAAATGAGTCCCAACCCCTATTTGTATCCCCTCACACTCCTCCTCTCTGGTTATGAGTGACAGAATTACTCATACTCAAGGCCTTTCCGAGCCTCTTTCCTTCCATCTCCTGTTCTCTCAGACCACCAAATGTCAATCAGCGAGTTCCCCACGCAAATTTATCAACAAAATATCCACACTCTCGCAACGCCTCCACGTCTCCGGAGTCCCTGCGCACACCGCGGCGGTGTCAAGCAGTCACACTTCTCCGGTGAAGCAGATGTTTGGGATGCACTTTTACCGTCCTGATCAGGTATTCACACGTACAAGCTAAAACTAGCCCCTTTTTCCTTGACAGAGCCCTGCCATATAAATTATAGATGAAGAAACAACCTTTAAACATGTTCATTAAAGACAGCTCTTCTGTGGAAAAAAAAA